>NC_083471.1:25227961-25255461 GCF_030014155.1 Tachysurus vachellii | reverse complement strand
CTAAATAAACCTCTGACTACCTTTAATCTCAGCTGATGCCTTTACTATTATTATTATATTATTATTATCATTATGTATCTATTATTAATAATTACTATTGTTATTTATTAATATCATTATCATTATTATTTATTATTATTCCTATTTATTATTATTTATTATAATTTTATTATTATTATTAATGAATTGATTTTTATTTTATGTATTATTATACTTATTATTATTGATATTTATTTATTATTATTATTAATATTATTATTATCATCCTTCAACTTAGTATCTATAAAATGGATTGCAAAATGCAATGCAACCATCAATTGGGTAAAAAAAAAAAAAGACCTTAAATTTAAAAGCAGACAGGAGAAAAAGAGAGGGGAGGAGACGAGTAAAAGCAGCCGTGATGCAAGTGTGTGTACTCACCAGTGATGCGGACTTGATGGTAGCGAATCGTTCACGGTTTTTATAATTATGAGCCTGAGCGCGATCTGATGGTGAAGGTCGAATGTCAGAGAGGTGACCACCTTCATCACGGATATACTGATGATCCTGAACACACAAAAACAAACACATTGCTGATGTAGTTTATAGAAAAACAACAACAGGGAACAATTTAAAATGACGATATACAGGAGTCTTGATGTGAAAAAATTCTCTAAATACTAAAAAAATATATATTATTTAGTGTCTATAAAATAAGATTAATGTATTTTCTTGCTGCTTTTAAATTTTTTTAACTAACATTTTTATTGAAATATATAAATAAATAAATACACGAGAAAAGGGACATTTGAAGGACTTCACAAAATTAAATATCAGATGTTTGTCAATTATTTAAAAATAAACATCAGATATGTTCATCCAGCCCCGATATGCTACGTTTCAGTACTTAACATTATTTTACTGTGTTAGAAACCTGGCCAGAATTTTAGAGATTTGAGAGCATCATAGAAAAAAATGAACTAATGATTTTATTTGAAGTGATGATGGTGTGTATCGTTATAATATTATTATACCCGCGTTATTACATCGTTTGTAAATTTACAGTTCAGTTGTTATCATTTGTTTTTTTTTCCAATGCAGTTTTAATGAATACTTTTATTAGCATATTATTACTAATAATCTGTTGTTGTCTAATTTCATATATTGTTTCGTCTTGAACAACCGGTTTAAGAATTTCCTTATCGTTTAAATCCACAAGTGATATAAAAAATACTACAGATTCTAGTAAACTAACAGTTTGTGCAATTATTTCTTTCTTTTCTTAAACATTTTAAATCGTTCCCATGAACATATGCCTGAATTCTAAACACTTTATTTATTAATTTATTGATTTTCGTTTTTTTTTTTAAATACTTTGGCTGCTTTTTTTTACGGAACAGTTCTTGTTAATTGTATTATATTGTATCCTGAACTGTGTGAAAAGGTCAGCTAGTGATTTTGATTTTAAAAAAAAATCAATGAACGATACGTGACGGCTTTGAAGACAGCGGAATAACGTAATAAACTGTGTTTGTACATCTTACGCATAAAAGGCGACGGATTGTCTCGTTTCTTCCACCTGATATTTCCGCTCCCACCTGTGCACACACACCTGCCATTAGAAGAAAGGGCAGGGCTTTTGTGTGTGTGTTTGTGTGTGTGTGTGCGCGCATGCGTGTGTTTTGTACTTTTCATGGCATGCCTGAGTAATTATGTGCTACAGAGTCCCGCCCATGAGAAAGCCACGCCCATACCGTATTCAGTGGAAGGAAAATTTGAACAACCATTCTTTAACCTACTCTCTCATCAATTATTATTACTTTTTATTCAAGAGAAGTATTCGGTACTGAGGTATGCGTGCATGTGCGCTTGTCACAAACGTGTGAGCGAAATCTCGGTGGAGATTATAAGTCGAGTGCGACAGACTATTTCAATATGCAAGTTTTATTACAGCAGAAAGCGCTGCAGCCAATCGGAGTTCAATATGCAAATGATGGCCGTGACACAAACAGATTTACATATTTAAATAATAATATGTAGATCTGTGACGGTTTCTGAAACGGTCACGGTGTAGCATGATGAAATCAGCCATTTGTTATTCACAAGAGAGGTTTAGATGATGTGTGTGTGTGGGTGTGGGTGTGTGTGTGGGTGTGTGTGTGTGGAGACCTTTTTGTGATGTGTGGAAGACTCGAGTGTACTCTCATACTCGTGTGGTGGTAGTGCAATCTCAGAGCAGGGGTCATCGTTACACTCCTGCAGGCTGTTGATGCTGCTGCTCTGACTGCCTGTACTGATGGACGTACTGGGCACGGAGTGATTACTGCCAACACTGTTCCCCTTACAGCCCTGATCTCCGTCCTGTACACACACATGCACACACACACACACACACACACACACGCACACAAAGAGACAGAGACAGTGAGGTAGTGCAATAAGCAATGAAGAATAAAGAAAGAAAGATAAAGGCAAAGGAGAGACAGGGGGCAAAAGAGACACAGAATAAAAGAGGACAACGATAAATACAGAAATTATTTCAGACGGCATACGATATAAAAGAAGAAATAATATATGAGGATGTTAAAAGGAGAAGATTGTGAGATAAGGGTGAAAAAAGCGAGTGAGAGAAAGAAGGAGACGAGTGAGAACGAGCGAGAGGGGAGAAAAAGGGATGAACGATAGAACGAGGTGGCAAAGAAAGTAAACAGGTTAACAGTAGAGGACAAGGAAGGATAAAAATAATGAAATGAATGAAAAAATTAATTAATTAAAAAAAAAAATAGTAATAATAAATAAATAAATAAATAAATAAAACAATTTGAACCCAGGCTGAAAAGAAAAAAGGGAGCGAAAGAAAGCAAATTCAGGAGAAATAAAGACAGAACAGGCCAGAAGATGAGAAAGAAACAAAGAGAGAGAAAAAGGAAAAATAGAGATGTTGTATGAGAGAAAGAAAGTGCTGCGATCCAATTTGAGACGTTACTGAGGTTTTGCTTTAACACGTGGCATCTGAGCGAATAAATCCTGACTGGATGGAGCGACTGAACCATAAACAGGTAGAACGATTACTCTGACCTTTTAAATATCTGTTTCACATTCAGGGTAATCGCTTCGAACCTTTACAGAACGATTCGCTTACAGCCGCTACACACGTCTGTCCCGACCACAGCGGTGCGCTTAGATCTGAACAGCAGAGATTAAAGATAATAAGAGTGTAATGTGAATCTGCAGTGAGAGTGAGGAGAAAGGCCAGAGAAGCTCGCTCCTGTCATCCATTAGAGGGAAACGTCTCATTATTAAAAGCTATTAGGCCATAATTAGTTCACAATCCTGAAACGGTTTACGCAATAACACCATTACACCACTTCAGTGTTTTATCTGAAAGGATGCTGATAAAGACCAACAAAAACAATTAAAGCTCACAGAAAGATTAAAACTAGGTTCAGGATGACAAATGTTTAGTTTCAAAACACCAACGTTCTCTGACATACACCATCATTCATTATTTACCGTTATACACCTACACTCGTCGGGTCAAACACCAATGTCGTCCATTAAATATCAATATTCGTCACTAAATACCAACATTCATCTTCAGGCATCAACACAAACATTCATTATTTACCATCAAACACCATCGTTTACCACATAACACCACTGTTGATCATCAAACACCATCGTTTACCACAGAACACCACTGTTGATCATCAAACACCATTGTTCACCACAGAACACCACTGTTGATCAAACACCATTGTTCACCACAGAACACCACTGTTGATCATCAAACACCATCGTTTACCACAGAACACCACTGTTAATCATCAAACACCATTGTTTACCACAGAACACCACTGTTAATCATCAAACACCATCGTTTACCACAGAACACCACTGTTAATCATCAAACACCATTGTTTACCACAGAACACCACTGTTAATCATCAAACACCATCGTTTACCACAGAACACTACTGTTGATCATCAAACACTATCGTTTACCACAGAACACCACTGTTGATCATCAAACACCATCGTTCACCACAGAACACCACTGTTGATCATCAAACACCATCGTTTACCACAGAACACCACTGTTGATCATCAAACACCATTGTTTACCACAGAACACCACTGTTAATCATCAAACACCATCGTTTACCACAGAACACCACTGTTGATCACCAAACACTATCGTTTACCACAGAACACCACTGTTGATCATCAAACACCATCGTTTACCACAGAACACCACTGTTGATCATCAAACACCATTGTTTACCACAGACATTTCTTGTTTATCATCAAACACCATCGTTCATAACAGAACACCACTGTTGATCATCAAACACCATCGTTCACCACAGAACACCACTGTTGATCATCAAACACCATCGTTCATCACAGAACACCACTGTTGATCATCAAACACCATCGTTCACCACAGAACACCACTGTTGATCATCAAACACCATCGTTTACCACAGAACACCACTGTTGATCATCAAACACCATCGTTTACCACAGAACACCACTGTTGATCATCAAACACCATTGTTTACCACAGAACACCACTTTTGATCATCAAGCACCATCGTTCACCACAGAACACCACTGTTGATCATCAAACACCATCGCTTACCACAGAACACCACTGTTGATCATCAAACACCATCGTTTACCACAGAACACCACTGTTGATCATCAAGCACCATCGTTTACCACAGAACACCACTGTTGATCATCAAGCACCATCGTGCATCATCAGACACCAACATTCTCCATCTAACACCATAATTCATGATCCAACACCAACATTCGCCACCGTTCTCCATTAGACTCCAACATTCTACATCAAACCTCAACATTCTCCATTAATCACCATTAAACTCCCATCAAACACCAACTTTCATCACTGAAGACTGACGTTCACAATCATTTCTCAACAAACACAATAATTCCGTATTATTCTCCATCAAACACCAATGCTACTCATCATCAAACACTCATTATGTAACACCAGTGTTATTCCTTGCCAACCTTCTCCAGTAAACACCAACACTCACCAGCCAACACCAGCTTTCTGAACATCAATATTCCCCAACATTTATCATTATACACCAACATCTTCAAACAACATGAAATCCAAACATTCTACATCATTCTTCATTAAACTCCGACATGAGAAATCAGACTGGATATAAAACACTAACTCACTTCACAATACATCAGCGTGTACATCTGTAACTCGTTTCACGCAACAAACACGTGAGCCACGTGAAGAAGCGGCATTCGTAAGAGACCCGAGGTATAAAGAAGACGTGTGGCGTGAGGGTTTAAGGGTTCAGACGTGCTCCGCTCGGCAACAATCTGCAGTAATTCCTGATAATCGGGTCCAATGTGTTCTCTCTCTGTTACCAAACAAAATGCTGCTTAAACTTCTCAGAAACCTCAAGCCTCAGAATGTGATATTTAACACCTCTTTAATACCTACCATGTAAAAAAAATGCCATGTTTGCAGGTAGCTCCTGGTACAGGATCATACAATGAGCTTTAGTAGCACAGCATTGAGCTCTGTACCAGTGAGACTTGGACTGGAAGCTGCATCTCTCACAAGAATCAAATCAAATCTAAAAACTGAGTATTTGCTATATGTACGAATGCATAAGTCTCTATGTAGGATTGCTAGATAGTTCATAGAAGGCTCTTCTTTTTCCATCAGATCTCTTCCTGGACATAATAAAGGCATCTAACAAGTTGATTAACGGTTTGTTCTTCGCATACCTCCTCCTCCTCCTGAGACTCTCCCATAGCACTGTTTTGTTTCTCCTGGTAGAGCATCTTCTTCATCTTGCGGTACTGTAGGTTGTCCAGCTCCCGCACGGCATCCTTCGTCCTCTGGATGAGGTCCACCAGGACCCGAGGCGGTCGATCGCGACGAACAAAATCATGCTGAAAAACAAGAGAACCACGACCGCATGTGCATCAGCTTACAAAAGAGAATGTACGGAGACGGCGTAAAGTGAAAAGGTTTTATGTAATAAAGCATTTTATAGAAATATCCATCGATTGTCAAATTTCATACATGTTTGAAATGCATTTTTATGTATCCTGTAATATATAGAGCGAGGATTCAGACGAGCAGGAGGACGACGCTTCAATACATGCAAAACAACTTAGGGCAAAAACCATGAGCCAAAACCCAGTAGACTGGTAAGGAAGCAGCTTTGACAGCAGGCACAAACAACCAGGATACTGGTCAAGAGGTCCATCAGCCTCCAGGATGTCCAACGAGCGCGTCAGCTGTTCCAAACGGATATCTACGATTAACCGATAGGCCTTGGAGAAAACGAATTATATAAAAACTGGGGATTCCCAATCCCAACACATTACAAGGGGTCTTGAACTATGAAGCAAGGGGTCAGATTGCGATTTGTTTTTGACGCAATTCGTCCTAAATCTCAATGTGGGAATAGTTCTAGATGCTGAACTCAGATTATTGAATTGGTTTCTGCTTAAAAGTGCGGTGCATGATGTTTGAAAGCCAATGTTGACATTTGAAATCACGAAAAAACAAACACGCCCCTAACCCAAATGGGTGTCACCCCTGTTTTGATAGCTCCGCCCCACACATACATACTCAACCCAGGCAACTATTATGGCGGAACCTGCTGGGGCGGCTGGCCGAGGGTATATTTTTATCAATAAATGAACACAATGAGTAATACTATGGTAATTCTTGCCTTACCGTAAGCCTTTTTTCGCTTTTCGTTTTTTATCCGCCATGTCAATGTTTCAATCGCTTTCTGCTAATGTCACACACGCGCACTGAACACTCTCTCTGCCGCGTATTGACAAGACACGCCCCTTTCTGCTCCTTGGCTACACGTTTGTTTTGTTTGTCGGCCCGACTCAGTTTTCTGAAGCAGTTTTCAAACAACGTGCACCGCACCTTTAAAGAGTTTGGAGGGGCCAAGGGGGTGGGTGGAGGGGTGTGTGTGTGTGGTGGGTTAGGGTGGTAGTAAAAAGAGAAAGATTAACAGAGAGGGGTGCAATACTTTACAACCAAAACCTGTTGGATGACATTACGTCATAGACGAACCCCCTTCGACTACAAACCAAAACCCCTTTCCGGAGAACGTTCCGTCCTAAACAGACCCCTTTTCCAAGAAGATCCCATCATAACCAAACCTCCTTCCACTACATTACATCATAACCGTGTTATTCTCCTAGCATAACTGCCAAATTTCTGCAACAGGAATCACTTTACTGCAGACCCAGAAATGTTTACGTTGGCACATACAGCTAGGAGTTAAAAATGGATCATAAACCGCACATCGACGGTTTCACATAGCGAAAACGTGAGAACTTCCTCCTACGTTTCTCATCTGTGTCAGAGAGCGAGACTGGAAGTATATCAGATGTACACATTCAAGAAAACACACAGTTGTATTGACTTTCCACAGATCCCACTGGTACAGGAAATGAGTGGATAACATAGGCATCACTATATTCTGTGGGTGGATTGTATGCGCGTGTGTGTGTGTGTGTGTTCCAGTGAGTCAGCGAGGACAGATGAGTAAGAAGCACACTGTCAGAGCAGGAAGCTGCAAATGATATGGTGAGGAGGAAGTGAGAGAGTGTAGGCGACTTGCTTTAACGTTCAATATTGAGCAAGTTACTCACACCTGTGTGTGGTGTGCGTGCTTGCTGTGTGTGTATTGTGCAGTGTGTAGTGTGTGTGTGTGTGTGCTCACTCGCAGGAGATCAGCTGAAGGGGGTCTGTCCTGAGGTATTTTTTGTAGGCAGTAATCCACAAAGCTCCTGAACGCATCCGACCTGCACCCAAAAACCAAATAAATAAACAAACACACACACACACACACAAAATCAAGGAAAAAATGGAAAGAATCACGAGTTTGATTTAAAACATTACAAATTTTGAACATGTGTCAGGAAGAGTAGGCTGAAACCTACAACTTAAATTATACTACCCATGATTCATTGTGTTCCTTATGTAGAATTATAGTGCATGGACGTTTTTTTAAATTTTGGTGTAATGGACAGAACTGTGTGCTTGTGTGTACATGCAGGTGTGTGTGTGTGTATATACGTGTGTGTGTGTGTGTGTGTGTATACACGTGTGTGTGTGTGTGTGTATAGGTGTGTGTGTGCTTGTGCGTACATGTAGGTGTGTGTGAGTATACGTGTGTGTGTATACACGTGTGTGTGTGTATACACGTGTGTGTGTGCTTGTGTGTACATGCAGGTGTGTATACATGTGTGTGTGTGTGTGTGTGTGTGTATAGGTGTGTGTGTGCTTGTGCGTACATGTAGGTGTGTGTGAGTATACGTGTGTGTGTGTATACACGTGTGTGTGCTTGTGTGTACATGCAGGTGTGTATACGTGTGTGTGTGTGTATACGTGTGTGTGTGTACACTCACTCACCAGTCATTAGACTGCAGCGTGGGCGAATCATTCTGAGCAATGTGATATAAGGCACTCATAGCATTCATGTTGAACAGAGGAGGTTTGCGCTCAGCTATACAAAAAAAAAAAAAGATAAATGAAATTAAAATATCATAATATATTTAAATTATAGTGTAGTCCTGGTTTTATATTCCATACAATTTCTAAATAGAATAATATACTGTGGAAAATTACAGCTCTCAATATATCTATATAATTACAGAATTCTCCAGATCTGATTGGTCAGAAGGCGTTGATTAATGTTCTATAACCACAGCTCTGACAATACATCATCATTCCTGTAGTAACGTCACCAACACAAACACATTAAAGATGATCAGTGAAGGAGACTCCAGTGTTGGCCGGTGTTTGATGGTTTTTGTTGGTGTTTGATGGTGAACAATAGCATTTTTTGATGTTTGATGGCATTTAAATGATGACTGATGGTGTTTGATGGCATTTGATGGTGAATAATGGTGTTAGTTGGCATTTAATGGTGAATAATGGTGTTTGATGACATTTGATGGTGAATAATGGTGTTTGATGACATTTGATGGTGAATAATGGTGTTTGATGACATTTGATGGTGAATAATGGTGTTTGATGACATTTGATGGTGAATGACGGTGTTTGTTGGCATTTGATGGTGAATAATGGTGTTTGATGTTGAATGACGGTGTTTGATGCCGTTTGATGGTGAATGACGGTGTTCGTTGGCATTTGATGGCGAATGACGGTGTTCGTTGGCATTTGATGGCGAATGACGGTGTTCGTTGGCATTTGATGGCGAATGACGGTGTTCGTTGGCATTTGATGGTGAATGACGGTGTTCGTTGGCATTTGATGGCGAATGACGGTGTTCGTTGGCATTTGATGGTGAATGACGGTGTTCGTTGGCATTTGATGGTGAATGACGGTGTTTGTTGGCATTTGATGGTGAATGACGGTGTTTGTTGGCATTTGATGGTGAATGACGGTGTTTGTTGGCATTTGATGGTGAATGACGGTGTTTGTTGGCATTTGATGGTGAATGACGGTGTTCGTTGGCATTTGATGGTGAATGACGGTGTTCGTTGGCATTTGATGGTGAATGACGGTGTTTGTTGGCATTTGATGGTGAATGACGGTGTTTGTTGGCATTTGACGTTGGCATTTGTAGCGGTAACAGTCCGAGATCTTTAGAAAAGCGGAGTTCACACTTATGGTTTCTCAAAATAGAGAGGAACAGGAAGTAACTTTATTGTAGACGTTGTGCAACATTACACGTGACTTATAATCGGATAAAAAGTGTGGCTTGACGTTTCCCAAAAAAAAAACAAAATCACAGCCAAATTCCTGCAGTGTGGTGAATAGTGTTAGTTCATTTCTAAGCCGTTATCAGAGTCATACGTTGTCTTCACCGTTAGACTATTTCTGTTAGTCAAGATAATGAGGTGTAAAACACTGTGACTGTTACTATAAAAGTTCACTTCATTGTGTTTGACAGTACTGTATAAATACATACACACACATTACTGACCTAGCTCAATACAGGTGATCCCCAGAGACCAGATGTCTACCCGGCCTTCATATTGGCCTTCGTCCATGGCTAAAATCACCTCAGGAGCCATCCTGTTCTCACACACACACACACACACACACACACACACACACACACACACACACACATATTTAAGATTAAAGACAAGGCTACATTTTGCCACTATCAATGCCCCTGTGTCCTTGATCTAATAAACATTACTCTGTTTTTTTAATTTTTTTATGTGCCTCAGATTCTCCATGCATTTGTCCTTCTTCACTTCTTTCTGTCTAGTTCTCTCTGTCCGTTTACTCTTTTTTTTCCCTTTCTGACAGTCTCAGTCTGTCTCTGTGTACGTCCCCCAATGTCTTCCTCCTTCTTTCTGTCGATCTCCATCTGTCTTTCTAATTGTCTTCTTCTCCCTTTCTCCTGCTCTCTCTCTCTCTCTCTCTCTCTCTCTTTCCATGCGCATTTTCATATTTATCACTCGGTGTTTCCACATCTCAGTCTTGCACAGTCTTTCGTTCATTCGTGTCATAAATGTGATGGACGGATACTGACCAGTACGGAGTCCCCACAAATGAGTTGGCTGGAGAGGTCATGGAGGCGGAGCCAAAATCAGCCAGTTTAACCTGACCAGGCTCAGTCAGTAGGATGTTTCCTGCCTTAACATCCCTGTGTGTATGAGAGAGAGAGAGAGAGAGAGAGAGAGAGAGAGAGAGAGAGAGAGAGAGAGAGAGAGAGAGAGAGGGTGAGAGATAGAGAGAGTAAGAGAGAGAGAGAGAGTAAGAGAGAGAGAGAGAGAGAGAGAGAGAGAGGGTGAGAGAGAGGGTGTGAGAGAGAGAGACGGAGAGAGAGAGAGAGCGAGAGAGAGAGAGAGAGGGTGAGAGAGAGGGTGTGAGAGAGAGGGACAGACAGAGAGAGAGAGAGAGAGAGAGAGAGAGAGAGAGAGAGGGTGTGAGAGAGAGGGACAGAGAGAGAGAGAGAGAGAGAGAGAGAGAGGGTGTGAGAGAGAGGGACAGAGAGAGAGAGAGAGAGAGAGAGAGAGAGAGAGAGAGAGAGGGTGAGAGAGAGAGGGTGAGAGAGAGAGAGAGATTAAGAGAGACAGAGAGAGAGAGAGCGCGAGAGGGTGAGAGAGAGAGCGCGAGAGGGTGAGAGAGAGAGAGAGAGAGAAAGAGAGAGAGAGAGAGAGAGGGAGAGAGAGAGAAAAATAACAAATAAAAAAAGTTGACTCATTCCATTTCATTAGACAGTAATACACACTCACACACACACACTCTCACAGACACACACACACACACACCGTGCATGAAGGCAGGTTGACACTCACCTGTGGATCATGTTATGGGAATGCAGGTAAGCCAGTCCCAACAAGGCACCATGGGTGATGGCAGCGATTTCAACCTCCTGCAGTGGTTTCTTATGAACTGCACAAAGCACAAGGTCAGCATTAACACCCAAATTAATACAGACGCCTTTTACCTATTTGTGAGGGAGAAAGCTGGTGTTTTAACAATGCTATTGGTGTTCAATTAAAAAACACTGTTACAAGTGAATTTTGGGGGTTTAGTGTTTGAACGTTGGTTTGTTACAGTGTTTAATTGTTAAATATCAGTGTTTGTTAAAGAATATCTGTATGTAATATCTGTATGTAATGGTAAACACCGGTGAATCTTGGAGGGTTTTATGTTGGTGTTTGATGATGACTGTGTTTGATGATTAGTGTTCGATTGTGATTGATGGTGTGTGATTGTGAATGATGGTGTTTGATGGTCACTGATAGCAAACAAAGGGGTTTGACGGCATTTGATGGTGTTTTTGTTGGTTTTTGTTGGTGTTTGATGGTGAACAATAGCATTTTTTGGTGTTTGATGGCATTTAAATGGTGAATAATGGTGAACGATGGTGTTTGATGGCATTTGATGGTCAACGACGGTGTTTGTTGCCATTTGATGGTGAATAACAGTGTTTGTTGGCGTTTGATGGTGAACAACAGTGTTTGTTGGCGTTTGAAGGTGAACGACGGTGTTTGTTGCCATTTGATGGTGAATAACAGTGTTTGTTGCCGTTTGATGGTGAATGATGGTGTTTGATGGTGAATGACGGTGTTTGTTGGCATTTGATGGTGAATGACTGTGTTTGTTGGTGTTTGATGGTGAATGACAGTGTTTGTTGGCGTTTGATGGTGAATGACGGTGTTTGATGGCGTTTGATGGTGAATGACGGTGTTTGATGGCGTTTGATGGTGAATGACGGTGTTTGATGGTGAATGACGGTGTTTGATGGTGAATGACGGTGTTTGATGGCGTTTCATGGTGAATGACGGTGTTTGTTGGCGTTTGATGGTGAATGACCGTGTTTGTTGGCGTTTCATGGCGAATGACGGTGTTTGTTGGCGTTTCATGGTGAATGACTGTGTTTGTTGGCGTTTCATGGTGAATGACGGTGTTTGTTGGCGTTTCATGGTGAATGACGGTGTTTGTTGGCGTTTCATGGTGAATGACGGTGTTTGTTGGCGTTTCATGGTGAATGACGGTGTTTGTTGGCGCTTGTTACTTTCTAAAAGTGAAAATTGGTGTTTGAGGGCATTTGATGGTCATCAGACAGATTAAAGTGTTACAATTCTAGAGAATTAATCCTCTTAGGCTTGTATTTAGAAAATCTGGCTTTTGTGTTCTCTCATTTCAGAATTTAAAGTGCAAGGCACAGTGCTGCAAAATACAGCATACTACACGTATAGGCAGTGTAATGGACAATGTAGTGTGTGTGTGTGTGTGTGTGTGTGTGTGTGTGTTAGAGAGATTACCCTCTAATAAATCAGAGGCTGAGCCTAAACAGTACTCCATGACCAGCTGAAACATAAAAAAGAGAGCATCAGTGCATTAGAACCCAAGTCATAGCGGCATTTGTGACTCATTTACCCAGCAATATTGTTTATTGCTCACATTCTACTCCAGTATTAGTTTAAGCAACCTGATTAGTATAAAATTACAGTAGATGAATGAACAGCAGGCACCTACTATCTGAAGCCAGGACTGTTAAACAGAACATCTCTTGCATCTAAAGAACTTATTGTTAATGAAATTATTACTGATTGTTACTGGGCCACATTCTGAATTCCTCCGTAAGCAGTTGTGTCCATCTTAGATTCAGTAGGTGACGATCAGAACGTCCCACTCCTACAGTATATAATAGAAGTCACACGCTTGATCTCATTTTAACTTTCAGATTAAATATAGAAAACATAGTCCGACTTCCACAATCGGAAGCTGTTTCAGACCATTATCTTGTTTCATTAAACGTGATATAGACCTCATCATAGCACAGAGACAGCGCTGGTTAAAGTGGTAAATGATCAGTTACTGTCCTCTGATCAAGCTGATAGCCCTCTCCTGGTCTTATTTAACTGATCGTTATCAGTACATAGATCTAAACGGTGACTTCTCTAAGCGTACTAAGGTTATGTTTGGTGTTCCACAAGGTTCTGTTTTTGGCCCGCTGCTTTAATTCTTACATATATGCTACATTTACATTTACACCCCTTATACAGAGTGACTTACATTTTTATCTCGTTTTTATACTGAGCATATAACTGAGCAATTGAGGGTTAAGGGCATTGCTCAGGGGCCCAGCAGTGGCAGCTTGATGGACGTGGGAATTGAACCAACACCTTAACCACTAGGCTACCACATCCCCCCTTGGTGCATGGGGTAGCATATGACCCATTATCCAGGTAACTGCTGTGGATGGAACCACTTTGGTATAATATAATATAATATAATATAATATAATATAATATAATATAATATAATATAATATATAATATAATATAATAATATATCGCCGCTGTCGGGCGGAAACCTCGTATGTCCATTTTATATTTTTTCACATATCGATGCTATTGGTCAGTCCCCACGTGGGTCTGTTATTTTTACAAGTTATTAACCAATCTAAAGTCTTGAAAATAGCTTGAGCGCAAATCTCATAACTCCATTGGACACTTCAACTGTCCACCTCTTCCTCACTCCGTGGGAGAGCTTCACGTCATATTTCTCCTCAAGAAGAGTCGCAACGAATCAACACGTCTTCTGAGGTAAATGTCTTCAAAACACTGGGCTCAAAGAAAAAAAAATCTTGACCCCCGCTAGTTCTGGTGCTCATCTGAGGACAGGAATTTAGCGCAAGACAATCCACTGCAACGCGGACTAAACCCTGTGTACTGCAGATAAGGTACGGCGTTTTTTTAATTTCCTGAAAAATTTTTGGATTTGGTTTTGGATTTGGTTTTGGAGATACGAGGATTCCGTCTGATATAATATATCTGATTTGTTTGATCGGATTCACTTCGTTTTCAGGACTTGATTTTTTGGGTCATATTTATGCAGAAATATAGACATTTCTAAAGGGTTTACAAACTTTCAGGTGATGCTGTAAATAGTAACTTCATTTTATTCCATGTTTCTATGCTTCTGTAAAGCTAAAGTTAAAAAAAATTGCTATACAAATAAACTGAATTGAAAAATTATTATATAAGTACATTTTTGGTGACACGAGATCAGATTTAGATTGTGTCATAAGACTTTTTAGGGTGACATGACATAACGCGTTATGACACTTTTGTAACATTTACAGTTGAGGCCAAAATTATTAGCCCCCCAGGAATTTTGGAACATTTTCCTAAAGATCTTTCCAATGTTTGCAGCATTGATAAAACTTGATATAATCAAACATTCGCCAGTGCTATTTAGTAGCTTTTGGTACATTTTGGAATATAAAATACATTTTTAGGCTTGCTTTATAATCAAATATAGTGAAAATGGGGTGGTCAAAAATATTAGCCCCTTGTGAATATTTGCTTTCAAAACACACCCAATTAATCAATCAGCTTTCAAAACACACCTAATTAATCAATCAGCTTTCAAACCACACCTGTGCAGTCAATTGGCTTCCTAACAACACCTGGGCATTCAATCAGCATTAAAGGACTCCAAGGAACAGGGCACTTGAACACATTATTGGGAGAGACTACTTTTACTCACCATGCCAAAGACAAAGGAAATCAGTCTTGAGCTCAGAAAGAAGATAGTGGAGGCTCATGATAAGGGGGAAGGCTATACTGCCATTTCCAAGCTTTTCACAGTGTCTAGAACCGCCGTACGTTGCATCATTGCCAAGTACAAGGAGACAAATTCTGTAAGAAACAAACCTGGGCGTGGTCGTAAGCGCAAGATTTCAAGAACCCTGGAGAGGAAAATAGTCAGAGATATCAGCAAGATGCCCCAGACATCTGCCAAGATGATTGTTGCTGACCTGGCCTCTTCTGGAGTTGATGTTTCAAGGAACACAGTTGTGAGGGCTCTTCATCGTGGTGGGCTTCAGGGCCATCGTCCCAGAAGAACCCCTTTACTCAAACAGCGGCACATCACAGCTAGACTGAGGTTTGCCCGTGAACATTTGAAAGGTAAAGATGAGTTTTGGGAGTCTGTGCTTTGGTCTGATGAGACTAAACTGGAACTGTTTGGGCACATGGATGTTGCTTATGTTTGGCGAAGAAAGGGTGAGGCCTTCAACCCTAAGAACACAGTTCCCACAGTTAAACATGGTGGTGGGAGCATCATGCTGTGGGGCTGTTTTGCAGCTTCAGGCACAGGGAGCCTTGTTCGGGTGCATGGCATCATGAAAAAAGAAAATTATGTTGACATTTTGAGGGATAATATGCAGAAATCTGCTCGTAGTCTAGCCTTAGGTCGTCGCTGGGTCTTCCAACAAGACAATGACCCAAAGCATACATCGAAATTGGTCCAACAGTTCCTGAAGGATACCAAAACAAAGGTCCTGGAGTGGCCCGCACAGAGCCCAGACCTCAATCCTATTGAGAATCTGTGGCGAGTGTGACATGCTGATGATGTGACGTAGCAGCAACGACAGCATTATGTCTCTCTGACACCAAGGGTACAACGTGAGGAGTCAGTCCATGCTGTGTCAGGTTATGTCATGTGACATAGGTCAAAGTGAGAGTAGAGTCGATTTAAGCAGCATGTATGACAGGTGATGGCTATTGGAATAAGTGCTTATACGTGTCATAAAGGGCTTCGGTGATACAAACCCAGGCAGTGTTGTCTTTCAGGTAGCAACCTTTGTACTCGATGGTGTTTGGGTGTCTCAGCTGTTCCAGAAACTTGACCTCCTTAATGATGTCCTGCCACTTCTACACACACACACACACACACACACACACACCACAGACACAGCTGAATTACTACAGATTATTAGCTCTGACTTTGCAGCCTGCTTCTGAACAGTTTAAACTCATTATAAAGAGGAATGATAAAGTTAGAAGGCACCAATTAGCCCTGTCTAATTTGCATAATACTATTTTCTCTTATCCCCTCTTTTATAACTGAAATCTTTTAGCGATCTAATTATGAAGAATCTGTTCGTGTTTGGTTCGTACCTCTGTGGTCTGTTTGCCATTATAAGACATCTTCTTAATGGCCACCACCTCACTGGTGTAGGAGTTTCGGGCCTGTGGAAGAAAATAAAAGTTAAAGAAAGAGACATTTTATTAGTGACCTACAAACCACTGTCTAGAAATCATTCAGTTCCAGACATGTCTACCACAGATGAGTGTGTGTGTGTGTGTGTGTGTGTGTGTGAAGGATTCCAGGTGTATGTAAGACACAGATATGTGTGTGTGTGAAGGATTCCAGGTGTATGTAAGACACAGATGTGTGTGTGTGTGTGTGTGTGTGTGTGTGTGTGTGTGAAGGATTCCAGGTGTATGTAAGACATAGATATGTGTGTGTATGTGTGTGTGTGAAGGATTCCAGGTGTATATAAGACACACAAGTGAGTGTGTGAAGAATTTCGGGTGTATATAAGACATACAGATGTGTGTAAACAATGCCAGGTGTATATAAGACACACAGGAGTGTGTAAACAATTCCAGGTGTATATAAGACACACAGATGTGTGTAAACAATTCCAGGTGTATATAAGACACACAGGAGTGTTTAAACAATTCCAGGTGTATATAAGACACAGGTGTGTGTAAACAATTCCAGGTGTATATAAGACACACAGGAGTGTGTAAACAATGCCAGGTGTATATAAGACACACAGGAGTGTGTAAACAATTCCAGGTGTATATAAGACACACAGATGTGTGTAAACAATGCCAGGTGTATATAAGACACACAGGAGTGTGTAAACAATTCCAGGTGTATATAAGACACACAGATGTGTGTAAACAATTCCAGGTGTATATAAGACACACAGGAGTGTTTAAACAATTCCAGGTGTATATAAGACACAGGTGTGTGTAAACAATTCCAGGTGTATATAAGACACACAGGAGTGTGTGTGAACAATTCCAGGTGAATATAAGACACACAGGAGTGTGTAAACAATTCCAGGTGTATATAAGACACACAGGAGTGTGTGTGAACAATTCCAGGTGTATATAAGACACACAGGAGTGTGTAAACAATTCCAGGTGTATATAAGACACACAGGTGTGTGTGTGAAGAATTCCAGGTGTATATAAGACACACAGGAGTGTTTAAACAATTCCAGGTGTATATAAGACACACAGATGTGTGTAAACAATTCCAGGTGTATATAAGACACACAGGAGTGTGTAAACAATTCCAGGTGTATATAAGACACACAGGAGTGTGTGTGAACAATTCCAGGTGTATATAAGACACACAGGAGTGTGTAAACAATTCCAGGTGTATATAAGACACACAGGAGTGTGTGTGAACAATTCCAGGTGTATATAAGACACACAGGAGTGTGTAAACAATTCCAGGTGTATATAAGACACACAGGTGTGTGTGTGAAGAATTCCAGGTGTATATAAGACACACAGGAGTGTGTAAACAATTCCAGGTGTATATAAGACACACAGGTGTGTGTGTGAAGAATTCCAGGTGTATATAAGACACACAGGAGTGTTTAAACAATTCCAGGTGTATATAAGACACACAGATGTGTGTAAACAATTCCAGGTGTATATAAGACACACAGATGTGTGTAAACAATTCCAGGTGTATATAAGACACACAGGAGTGTGTAAACAATTCCAGGTGTATATAAGACACAGGTGTGTGTAAACAATTCCAGGTGTATATAAGACACACAGGAGTGTGTGTGAACAATTCCAGGTGAATATAAGACACACAGGAGTGTGTAAACAATTCCAGGTGTATATAAGACACACAGATGTGTGTAAACAATTCCAGGTGTATATAAGACACACAGATGTGTGTAAACAATTCCAGGTGTATAAAAGACACACAGGAGTGTGTAAACAATTCCAGGTGTATATAAGACACAGGTGTGTGTAAACAATTCCAGGTGTATATAAGACACACAGGAGTGTGTGTGAACAATTCCAGGTGAATATAAGACACACAGGAGTGTGTAAACAATTCCAGGTGTATATAAGACACACAGGAGTGTGTGTGAACAATTCCAGGTGTATATAAGACACACAGGAGTGTGTAAACAATTCCAGGTGTATATAAGACACACAGGTGTGTGTGTGAAGAATTCCAGGTGTATATAAGACACACAGGAGTGTTTAAACAATTCCAGGTGTATATAAGACACACAGATGTGTGTAAACAATTCCAGGTGTATATAAGACACACAGGAGTGTGTAAACAATTCCAGGTGTATATAAGACACACAGGAGTGTGTGTGAACAATTCCAGGTGTATATAAGACACACAGGAGTGTGTAAACAATTCCAGGTGTATATAAGACACACAGGAGTGTGTGTGAACAATTCCAGGTGTATATAAGACACACAGGAGTGTGTAAACAATTCCAGGTGTATATAAGACACACAGGTGTGTGTGTGAAGAATTCCAGGTGTATATAAGACACACAGGAGTGTGTAAACAATTCCAGGTGTATATAAGACACACAGGTGTGTGTGTGAAGAATTCCAGGTGTATATAAGACACACAGGAGTGTTTAAACAATTCCAGGTGTATATAAGACACACAGATGTGTGTAAACAATTCCAGGTGTATATAAGACACACAGATGTGTGTAAACAATTCCAGGTGTATATAAGACACACAGGAGTGTGTAAACAATTCCAGGTGTATAAAAGACACACAGGAGTGTGTAAACAATTCCAGGTGTATATAAGACACACAGGTGTGTGTGTGAAGAATTCCAGGTGTATATAAGACACACAGGTGTGTGCAAGTGTGTGGAAAATTCCTCCTTTTCACTTTAAGTGAAATTATTTTTCACTTTAAGTGAAAATAATTAAGTCTTTAATTCCACCTTGTATTCTGTCTTTTTTTTAGGGCACCGTTACTGTGGTGTTAATTGACTAGATAGTTTTATTTGGCTCTGTTTTTCTTTTAGTTTGTTCATATGAAACGATGCGTTACAGATACATTATTGCATTATTGTGTGTAACAAGTGAAATAAATCAATTCGAATGTAAATAAAATCATGTTAAATCTTCCATAATTCTACAATTATATTAGTGAGTCTCCTTGCATGGAAACTCGGGGAGATTCTTATATTTTAGCTTAAACGCTATTTAAAAAAAAAAAAAAAAGATGGTTCAGAAAATCAGCCACGAACTGTATTTGATTTCTTCCTCTTGAAGAATACTCACGAAGTAAACGGCGCCGAAGCTTCCATGGCCGATCTCATGGAGGTCACAGAACACCTCCTCCGGGTCATCTTTAAAGAAGAGGCTGGCGAGGTCGGGGTCCTTCACTTTCCGCGTGGACGACGGCATGGTGGGTTAGCCTGAACGTCTGGAGACCACCCGCTGGAGAACACACACCCCCGACGGCCACGGCATTTACCTGCTCTGCCTACACACACACACACACACACACACACACAGTATTTTAAAAAAAAATACAATACTGCAATGAATACAAAGTAAACAAAAATAATAAATGTGACTATTTATTATCTAATAATGAATTAAAGAAAAATAAATACATTGTTTATAATGTAATGTTCAGAATACATTTATTTCTAATGAGCGTAATGTTCAAAACCCACACACACAAACGGACACACAAATGCGCACACACAAACACGCGCACACGCACACACAAATGTGCACACACACAAAAGTGCACACACACAAAAGTGCACACACACACACCGAGACTCACACACAAACACGTGCACACGCACACACAAATCACAAATGCGCGCACACACACAAAAGCGCGCACACACACACACACGTGCACACACACACACACACACACACACCGAGACTCACACACAAACATGCACAAACAAATGCGCACACACACAAATACGCATATGGACACACAGAGACTCACACACACACACGCACACAAACACACGCACAAACGCGCATGTACACACACACAAACACGTGCACACACACACACAAATGCGCACACACACAAAAGCGCACATGGACACAGAGACTCACACACACAAACGCACGCACAAATGCGCACACACACACACACGTGCGCACACACAAATGCGCACACAGACACAGAGACTCACACACACGCAAACACGTGCACACGCACACACACAAATGTGCACACAGACACAGAGACTCTCACACACAAACTCATGCACACAAACACAGAAATGTGCACACGGACACACAGAGATTCTCACACACATAAACACTTTTTTTTTATTAATAAATAATTGTGTATTTTTCCCCCCATTATTTAGTCTTTAGCACCTGGCAGAAGAATTTCCTTTGACATCTCTAAAATCCAGAGTTCTACTTTAAACCTAAAGCTCTACACACGGACTGACAACATAAATACGAACCAATAAAGATGTGTGAGATTCATGACAGACCGGAAGAACGGGACATTCGGAGCCTACGTAGAAGCTTTAATAATGAACAAAGGGCTGATTGTATATATATATATATACACAATGTCATTTTATTAATTAAAAAAATAAATAAATCTGTAAAAATTTAAATTTCATATTTTACAATTTTGAAAATAAAGTACAAATTTTAAACATATGATCTGTTTCATCAGTTTGTGATAAAAAAAAAGTGAACTTAAAAATTCATGTAGGTTATAAGGTTATATACTGTAGGTTAGGTATAAAAATTCATATTCATATATTCATTATAGGTATTATATCACACACACACACACACACACACACGACACACTGCTTAAAGGGAAATTTCTCCAGTCAACTTCCTTTTCATGTGAGTAAAATACCCCCCCCCACACACACACACACACGCACACACACTTCTACTGTATAATGAGATCCATAGATCAATGACTCAGCTCACAATCCAATATAACTGTGTCTGTGTGTGTGTGTGTAGGATCGTGACTGTATCTCAGGAAAAAATGTTATATTTATGTGATTCGTGTTCATCATCTGCTTGCATTACTCACCATGACACACACACACACACACACACACACACACAAACATATATTTTGTGCATTCCAAACACCACAATTAATATAGTATTGAAATTGTGTCTGAATATTTTCATGTTTTTTTTTCTGTGTTCATTTTAGTTGTTAATCTGAGCCGCATCCATAAAGTTTAATGGAATTGTAGAGGAATCTTCTCTCTCCCAGAGACAGCGAGGAAGGAACACACACTTCTGGCAAAATAACCCCCGTGATTTCGTCACGGCCGCATCTGATTGGTCGGTGAGACGTGCTAAAAGACCAGACGAGACGGAGCAGTGTCTCGCTGTTGCATCATATCTGTCTCTGTTGGATTTCCCTCCGTCTGTGTGCTTCGGTTACCGCCGTTTCTCTCACTTCAAACACTGACTGGGATGATGTAAGAAGTTTGCTGAAACCTGACTGGCTCAGATATACAGAGCGCAGACCAATCAGGAGAGAGGGAATGATGGAGGAAATGGGTGATGAAGCGAGGGGGGGAAAGTGGGGTTTTATCGCAGAGGTCACATGACACACTCGAGAGGAGACACGGGAATGATGCAACGATACACCAACAGGTTGGGGGTGTGAGGGGGAGATGATGGAGGGAGGGAGGGAGAGAGAGAGAGAGAGAGAGAGAGAGAGAGAGAGAGAGAGAGAGAGAGAGAAAGAAAGAAAGAAAGAAAGAAAGAAAGAAAGAAAAAGAAAGAAAGAAAGAAAGAGAGAGAGAGAGGGAAAGAGAGAGACAGAGAGAGAGAGAGAGAGAGAGAAAGAAAGAAAGAAAGAAAGAGAGAGAGAGAGAGGGAAAGAGAGAGAGACAGAGACAGAGAGAGAGAGAGAGAGAGAGAGAGAGAGAGGATTTAGTTGGCTAATGTAAAAGTAAAATGTAAAAATACCATGTGTGTGTGTTTGTGTGTTTTTCACCCCATATAGATCTTCTTGTTTCTTTCAGTTCATAGTGGAAAAGCTTCCAGCATTACTCATTCATGTGTGTGTGTGTGTGTGTGTGTGTGTGTGTGTGTGTGTGTGTTGAATAAAACATGCTTGTAACATGCAGACCAGAGCAGCAAAGAAGACGTCAGCTTAGTCAATTGGGCTCTCATACACACGCACACACAAAAACAATCAAACACACACGAGCGTACACACACACGCACGCGCACACACGCACACACAAAGACAATCAAACACACACGAGCGCACACACACACGCACACACAAAGACAATCAAACACACACGAGCGCACACACACAGACACATTCTTGTGTCTTGTCTTCAAAATGTAAATTATTTTCCTGTAAGGACCTGTATTTATTTCAACACAAAGACACTGTTACCGTCTGTAACAGCTACAAAACTACTGTGTGTGTGTGTGTGTGTGTGTGTGTGTGTGTGTGTGTGTAATGCAACATGTTAAGTCGAGTGATGAATATTTCACAACGGTCTCTCAGGCAGGAGAGAGGCTTTGATACAAGCCCAGGCTATAGCATCATCTTCCTCTTTAATCAGCGCGCACACACACACACACGCGCACACACACACGCAAACGCACACGCACACACCAAGGAATAAATAAATGATTAGTGCAGAATCGCCAACTGCTACACACCAATATTCTCTCTCTCTCTCTCTCTCTCTCTCACACACACACACACACACACACACACACACGTGCGTGTAAACACGTGTTTAGAATGTCTACACATTTTTCCACATGGTGTAGCGTTGCTGTCAGCGTGAACACTCCTCATCCTTCACACACTTTAGCCCCAGAGACAGAGTACAGAGATGTTTATGGAACATCACCATGATCACAGTTACATCAGAATAATTATATACTATATTAATATATTATTTATTTATAAAAACAATCATCAGCCAATTCACAGCCTCTATATAAACTATGTGACATGGGAACTGTGTCTGTTTCAGGGGCTTCTGTTAGGAGACATTTCACTCATCCCCAAAAACATAAACACCTTCAATAAACTTTCATCTGGCATAATGACCTACTGACAGACCAGAGAGAGAGAGAGAGAGAGAGAGAGAGAGAGAGAGAGAGAGAGAGAGAGAGAGAGAGAGAGAGAGAGAGAGAGAGAGAGAGAGAGAGAGAGATTGAGAGAGAGAGAGAGAGAGAGAGAGAGAGAGAGAGAGAGAGAGAGAGAGAGAGAGAGAGAGAGAGAGAGAGAGAGAGAGAGAGAGAGAGAGAGAATGAGAGTGAGAGAGAGAATGAGAGAGAGAGAGAGAGAGAGAGAGAGAGACTGAGAGAGATAGAGGGAGAGAGAGCGAGTGAGACAGAGTGAGAGAGAGAGAGACGGACGGAGTGAGAGAGAGAAAGTCTGTCTCTCTCTCTCACTCCGTCTCTCTCTCTCTCTCTCACACACTCTCTCTCTCTCTCTCTCTGTCTCTCACACACACTGTCTCTCTCACACACTCTCTCTCTCTGTCTCTCTCTCTCACACACACACTGTCTCTCTCTCTCTCTCACTCACTCACTCTGTCTCTCTCTCTCTCTCACTCACTCTGTCTCTCTCTCACTCTCTCTCTCTCTCGCTCTCTCTCACACACACTGTCTCTCTCTCTCTCTCTCTCTCTCACACACACTGTCTGTCTCTCTCTCTCTCTCTCTCTCTCTCTCTCTCTCCTCAGTAGTCTGACTCACCACACTATGACCTATGGTCAAAACCTTTGGTCAAAGTGAAAGGTAGCACTACATTCAGATCCTGGGAATTTTCTGTTACCGCTCGTATATCTCTCTCACACACACACACGTGGACACACACACACACACCACATGTCACTGAGCAACTACAATCTAAAATGGAACAGAAAGTGGGAGGATACACACTTCTAAAACACACATGTGCTTGTGCGGGCACACACACACACACACGCCTTTAAACGCAGTGTGGGATGGAGTTGGATTGGCCAGAGTGCGTCCTCTATTCCTCCAGCATATGATTCATGACCAACACATACACTTAAAGTCCTGCACGCACACACACACACACACACACACACACACACACACACACACACATTAATGATAATTATTTATTTATCTGTGAGATTTGTTCTGTTTTCATTGTCACTGTTTTGAGTACGTCTGGTTCTCTCTCTCTCACACACACACACACACACACACACACACAGTATATAGATATCTACATTACAGTTCCTGCTGCTCCTTCATAACCAGTGATCCAGAGAAATACATGAACTCGTCGTTTAGGAAGATGTTCAAAGACATTCTTTTTTTTGTGTGTGTCATATTGTCAGTCTTGCGTGTTCTTGCACCAGCCAGTTTTAAAGCACGCGAAAGTAATCCAGAATCCGAACAGGAAAAAAGTAAATAAAAAAAAATCAATAAATCTGTGCTTATGCAATTGGCCATCACTCCAGTTTAAAACGTGTGGGATGGAGAAAAGAAACGAAGAATCTATCGGTTTTAAAGACGAGAAAAATCTCTCCACCATCCCCACCTGTCTTCTTTATTTCCCCTGATTTATCCCTGACTTTTCTTTTTCTTCTTATCTCTCCTCCCTGTTTTCCTAAAATCCTCTTCCTCCTCCTCATCCTCCCGTTCCTGTCGTTTTATTTTATTTTATGAGCTCAGGCTGACTAACAACCAGGCCGAAAGGGAGATGAGTGTATTGTCGTGTTCTTCGGTTCCCTGAATGATTCATCACCTCGACGTCAAACGCTCCGAAACAGTCTCACACGGAAAAAAAAAACATCAGGAGTTCCGTATTATTTAAAACCATTATTTATAAACCAATCAGCATACATCGAGTTCGTATTATTTTTATACGACACGTCGTAACCTGGGGGGCACGGTAGCTTAGTGGTTAGCACGTTCGCCTCACACCTCCAGGGTTGGGGTTCGATTCCCGCCTCCACCTTGTGTGTGTGGAGTTTGCATGTTCTCCCCGTGCCTCGGGGGTTTCCTCCGGGTACTCCGGTTTCCTCCCCCGGTCCAAAGACATGCATGGTAGGTTGATTGGCATCTCTGGAAAATTGTCTGTAGTGTGTGATTGCGTGAGTGAATGAGTGTGTGTGTGTGTGTGTGTGTGTGCCCTGCGATGGGTTGGCACTCCGTCCAGGGTGTATCCTGCCTTAATGCTCGATGACACCTGAGATAGGCACAGGCTCCCCGTGACCCGAGGTAGTTCGGATAAGCGGTAGAAGATGAATGAATGAATGAATGAATGAACGTCGTAACCTTCACCTGCGCCCCGATGATCTTTTTATATAAACACACAGGTGTTAAATTAAATCTTTAAATATTAACTCAAAACAAAAGCAGGTTTCTGGGCGAACGTTGTTCTGTACAAGTTGTGATGTTTCCTATGGGGCTTTTTACACCTGGTCACTTTTTCTGTGATCCGATAGCTATCCGATGGTAAAAAGACCAGGTCTAAATGCCCTCCGAAACGTTTTGGAGACGGATATAAATCCGATGGTTCACTTAAGGAGGTGGTCTGGGACGTGTTTCAGATGAAACTGGACAGGTGTAAATGAATGTGGTTGTTCAAGCCACATACGTCAGCGCTATACTCCTCCCAAACGGAAGTACGTCACTCGCAGGTAACTCGCGAGTCGTACATCGCGCCAGAAACAGATAACATGTAAACGCTGTTTTTTGTAGCATAACCGTCATAACGAGTTTTTTCGTCTTCTTTTTGATCGCGTTCTAAAAAACTGCATACACCAAAGCGTGTTCTGTTTCAATTACCCCAGAAATGAGGTAAAATATATTAGCATTTTGGGCGGGAGTAGAAAGATCGGATCGATATCCGATTCGCCGAGACGCGTCTATGAGGCCTAATGTAAATGGAACAGTTTTAACAAATCAGATAGATATCGGATCAGAGACAACACATGAAGTGACCAGGTGTAAAAAGGCCCCCAGATGATGGTGAACTTTCAATGTTTTCAATGATTTATTTTTATTTTTTTACCGTATACATTTCAGTGTTTATATTTTTTCAGTCAGTAGCTATAAAATACCTCAGTCTGGGTGGTGGTCTGGCTCAAGTCACCTTACCCTCAGGTAGATTTGTAGTTTTAATTCACTATTAGGCTTAGATATGATCGGCGCCGTTTGTCTGGCTTTAAAATCTTGAAGGCCCGTTTAAATAATGCCTTGTGCAGCATCATTGTTATTGTTTACTGTCATGTTGTTTAGCTTAAATTAGTGGGCTTTTTTATCACTAAGGAGTATTTAGCTTAGCATTTAGCCAAGCAATTTAGCTTAGCATTTAGCTAAAACTAAAATGCCCCCTTGTTCTGAAAATCAGAAAAGTGGCTCTCGATGGTTGGTGGAATTAGAACATCTGGATCATCGTTCTAACTTTTTTTTTGTGGAAGAGGAAACTTTATTTCTATATTATTTGGTAATCATAATCTTGGGCTCTGTAGAGTTCGGTTTAGAAACTTTGTTGAGAGTGAAATCTTCGGTTCTGGATTTCTGGTGTTTCTGCCACATTTTGGATCTGGATTCATTAGAACATTTAGTTCTAGATCGTCTGAAGCAAAACTTTTGGTTCTGGATCTTTTTTATTGTTGTTGTTGTTGTTGTCGTACCGTTTGTGGGAACAGAGCCGTCGGTTCTTCCTGTTTGTCTGAATTAAAACATCCGGTTCTGGATTGTTGGGTTTCAATTAAAACATGTAATTAAATGTATTAATTACATTTTTTTCCTAGACAATTTGTAGGAACTGGAACCTTTCGGTACTGGACTGTTGGGTGATTTGGGCCTGGATTATTTAGAAACCTTTAGTTCTAGAATGTATATATCGTCGCTGTCAGGCGGAATCCTCGTCTCCTCGTATCTCCAAAAATCTTCAGGAAATGAAAAAAACGCCGTACCTTATCTGCAGTACACAGGGTTTAGTCCGCGTTGCAGTGGATTGTCTTGCGCTAAATTCCTGTCCTCAGACGAGCACCAGAACTAGTGGGGGTCAAGATTTTTTTTTCTTTGAGCCCAGTGTTTTGAAGACATTTACCTCAGAAGACGTGTTGATTCGTTGCGACTCTTCTTGAGGAGAAATATGTCGTGAAGCTCTCCCACGGAGTGAGGAAGAGGTGGACAGTTGAAGTGTC
>NC_083471.1:25142961-25222961 GCF_030014155.1 Tachysurus vachellii | reverse complement strand
AAAGAGAATGCAGCACACAGTGGAACAGTGACAACATCAGGGTTTTAGAGGCAACATAAATCTAATTTTCTCTTGTCCACAGTGCAATGAAAGGTCCACTGTGTGTGTGTGTGTGTGTGTGTGTGTGTGTGTGTGTGTGTGTGTTTGCGTATACACTAAGGGCAGTATGGCATACCCAAAATCCCCTTTGTTGTGGATCTGACATGCCACAAGCTCTGTCATGTTGAGTTCATTAAAAATTTGGCCCTGAGTGAGTCTGTGACTGTGTGTGTGTGTGTGTGTGTGTGTGTGTGTGAGTGAGTGTGTGTGTGAGAGAGATCGAGATCACCCGTGGGGCTTGGGTGGAGGAGAAGTGATTACACAACAGAAACACAGATTCACTCTCACGGTTCACATCCGACCACATGCTATTAATAGCTACATCACAGTTGCATATTACATCAATTACACCTTAGGTCACGCCTCCTTCTCTGTGACTGACAGGTACAGAGGTCACGCCTCCTTCTCTGTGACTGACAGGTACAGAGGTCACGCCTCCTTCTCTGTGACTGACAGGTACAGAGGCCACGCCTCCTATTCTGAGCCTGATGGATACAAGCGGTTACGGCTTTTTCCATAATACATGCAGGTACAGAGGCCATTCCCACATCATGAATGACATGGTGTGTGTGTGTGTGTGTGTGTGTGTGTGTGTGTGTGTGTGTGTGTGTAAAACAGTCTGCACAATACACTTCAGCCGACATCGACAGAATGTCACCGACTGAATAAGCAGCAGCACTTCCTGTGAGACAGGATGTGAGAGTGCACAGCCATCACCTTAGCAGGAAGTGATCACTAAATGTGGAAGTCAAGGGCGACTCAATAGAGGGAAGATCTTTTAACAGAACGGAAGACATCTATCCGTTTATTTATGCTATCGCTTCTGGGGCTCTTTCAACATTAGAGCGAGAGAGAGAGAGAGAGAGAGAGAGAGAGAGAGAGAGAGAGAGAGAGAGAGAGAGAGAGAGAGAACATATAAACAGAAAGAGAGAGAGAAAGAGAGAAAGAAACAGAGACTGAAAGCGAGAAAGGGGGAGAGACAACAGAAAGAGAGAAAAACAGAAACAGATGAACAGAAAGAGAGAGACAGCGAGAGAGAAACAGACAGAAAGAGAGAACGAGAGAGAGAGAGAAACAGATAGCATATGAGAGAGAGAACAGCAAGATAGAGAGAGCGAGAGAGACAAAGAGAGAGAGGGAGAGAGAGAGAGAGAGAGAGAGAGAGAGAGAGAGAGAAGAGAGAGACGGAGAGAGAGACTGAATGAGAGAGAGAAGAGAGAGAGAGAGAGAGAGAGAGAGAGAGAGAGAAACAGAGAGAGAGAGAGAAGAGGAAGAGAGAGAGAGAGAGAGAAACAGAGAGAGAGAGAGAGAGACAAAGAGAGAGAGAGAGAGAGAGAAACAGAGAGAGAGAGAGACAGAGAGAGAGAGAGAGAGAGAGAGAGAGAGAGAGAGAGAGAAACAGAGAGAGAGAGACAAAGAGAGAGAGAGAGAGAGAGAAGAGGAAGAGGAAGAGAGAGAGAGGGAGAGAGAGAGTGTGTGTGTATTTGGTCAAATTAAAAAAGAATATTTATTAGTAAATCTCACACTTGTACTTCTTACAGACGGAACGTCTCCAAACCTCTGAGTGATTCTTCTCTCTTTTCTTAGACAGAAACAGTGAGAATAACTTGTCCATGAAGTTCTCTACGCTCTCAGTGTTTACTGTCATGTCGTTGGGAAAAACTGATAAACAGAGGCTCAGAGGAAAGTCGACTTACTGAGTCAACAAAACAAAACGAGTGTGTGATAAAGACAGGAAAATGGTCGTGTTCCCTGTGTGTGTGAGGAGACCGACGCTGCTCAACTCAGGAGTTAACACTAAGTCACGAGTCTTAATGAGACGAGTCGCCTTTTTTATTGTCCTAGTAGAAATGATAATTTAAGGCTGTTTAATCGAACACAGATTCATTTGTTCCGTCTAGAACAGTGACGGATCTAATAATCTAACGAAGATCCACGTTCTTTCCTCCAGCTTCGATAACGACGAGCTCCGACTTCCCGGTTCTGTCCGACGTAGCGTGACGTCTTGTTTAGCACGAACGCTCCGTCGGTGAGCATCTCTGAAGGTTGGTATGGTCACGCTGCCTCCGTCACCTTCCGTGTTCTGTTAGTCACATTAGCGATTACGCCAGACGAATCCGTTTAGTCCACCCTCCTCCATCTGATGTCCCAGCATGCACTGGGGTGCGATTGGGTGGTTGGAGTATTAAAATCCATAAATAAAGCCTATAAAGTCTATAAATAACCTGTGGATGATGTCAGGAGCCCCGGATGGGTGAAACAGAGGGCGTTAGCGTGCGTGGAGAGGAGGAGGGGGCTAAAAATAGCGCTCATTACCTCACACACTCCTCCTCAGAGAGAGAGAGAGAGAGAGACAGAGAGAGAGAGAGAGAGAGAGAGCGAGAGCGAGAGAGAGCGAGACAGAGACAGAGAGAGAGAGAGAGAGAGAGAGAGAGAGAGAGAGAGAGAGAGAGAGAGAGAGAGAGAGAGAGAGAGAGAGAGAGAGAGAGAGAGAGAGAGAGAGAGAGAGAGAGAGAGAGAGATCGTGACAGGGACAGGGAGAATGGGAATGAATACAAAAATGTGTGTGTGGGGGAAAAAAAAGAAAGCATGAGATGAGGGAATGGATGTGGAAAAGGAAGGAAAGAAGAAGGCAGAGAGAGAGAAAGAAAGAGGACGAGAAAGAGAGAGAGAAGGTTTTCCAAAACGATTCCCCGCGTCCTCACCCACGCTCACGGCGCAGCACGAGGCCACGTCACTACACGCCTGCAACACACTCGCTACCCTTCTGCTGCACTTTAACTCTCTGCTCACTGTTGTGTGTTTCTCTCTCTCACTCACACACACACACACACACACACACACACACACACACACACCATTATTTTTCTTGAAAACTTGACAGAAAGGCCGACAGACAGATCGACTCTCTCAACTATCCGTCCGTCAGACAGCAGACCGTAGTGAATAATTAAATTAAAAAACAACAACAATTTTTTGTAACTAGTTTCCAGTATTGTTTTCTGCTGTAACGATGTAATGATGTATGTCTGGCCACGCCCCCTTTTAACCAGAGAATTGGTTCACCTTTAGCTGAGATCGTTTATAAACTGAAGCCAAAATTCACACCTAGCAGTGATTTCAGAGCTTCTGGGGGACACAGTGACTGAATCCATTATTAAACTAATAGACAAACAGACAGACAGACAGACAGACAGACAGACGACAAATAGACAGACAGACAGATGGATAGATAAATGGCAAATAGACAGACAGGCAGACAGACAGATTGAGAGACAGACAGACAGATTGAGAGACAGACAGACAGATTGAGAGACAGACAGACAGATTGAGAGACAGACAGACAGACAGACAGAGACAGACAGACAGATAGCGAGACAGACAGACAGACAGACAGAGACAGACAGATAGATAGCGAGACAGACAGACAGACAGACAGACAGAGACAGACAGATAGATAGCGAGACAGACAGACAGACAGACAGAGACAGACAGAGACAGACAGACAGACAGACAGATAGATAGCGAGACAGACAGCACCTTCCTGTCTTGCCCCAGCCCAGTTCAGGTAGAAAGAAATGAACATACTCCAACATCCCCTGCAGGAGTTTACCCAGGGTGAGTTCGGGTCACCCTAAAGCCCTAAAGGTGAAAGCGTTCGGTTCAGACGGTGGTTCTGGGGCAACGTCGACTTTTCAACACGACAAGACAGAAAGCAGAATGGAAAATAAAAGAAAACCAAAGAAGAGACGCAGCTGCCAAAGAGGGACTCACGCTTCCTAAATCACGCTCACACTCTCTCACTCTCTCTCACACACTCACACACACAGGAAATCAAGCAGAGCAAATCTATAAACAATAACGTGTTCGAATAAACCTGTGATTTGCAGCTGCACCGCTGTCAGAGCCGCCGTTATAGTCGACGAATAAACAGCTTTCGGCCAATCAGAATGGAGCGATTTAAATAAAATATTATATTAATATTGTTAGACTATCTAGAGAGAGTCTGGGTCAGGGGGGGACACGACAAACTGGGAATTAAAATGTGGTGCAATAATCGATTGAGTGCAGGCACACACACACACACACACACACACACACACACACACACACACACACACACACACACACACACACACACTGTCCTTGAAGCTTAATCAGTAACTCTAATTATAACAAGCTTGGATTCTGCAGGCCCACTTGTGGTTCTCTCTCTCGCTCTCTCTTTTACACACACACACACACACACACACACACACACACACACACACACACACACACACACACACACACACACACACGTAAACACACATCCAACAATCAGGATTCTGTGTTAGTATTGAGGTAATATTATGCAATCAATCCAGGTCTGTTTAACTTTTTGTTCTGTTTTTTCTTTGTGAATTAGCGCACACATCGAAACAAAATCTGACTCGATCACTATAGAATAAATAAATCTATCAATGTACAAGTCACTTCTACATCATCATGTCAATAATATTAATAATAAAAAAAATAAAATAAAAAAAAAAGAGTAAACATTTGCTCACCACCGTGATTTAATCAACATTAAAATGACACTATTTCAGAACAGCTCCTAATCACCACTAACGTGAGACTCAGGACGTGAATCTCGTCGCTGTACTTTAAATAACCGTTAACTCTTCGACGACGTGGAGCTCGTTACTATAGCAACCATAACGAGCACTTTAATATAATTCTGTGGCTTACGATACAACCGGATCTGTCTGAGTTACGTGAGCGGTTATGCAAAATATAACGCACACCTGTGACCAATCAGAATGTGATTGTGGTAATCAGAATGTGGTATAAATAACGCAGACTTACAGACGTTCGTACGTTTGATGGTTTATTTATGACGCGACGTAAGCGAGCATTTTCACCTGTATGTTTAAAGGAGACAGAGAAAATGTGATAAATGATGTCATGACATGCTTTTCTGGGACGACCTGCTATTACTTCATTTAATAATGAATGTTTATTTACTTATTTCTTTCTTTCTTTCTTTCTTTATTTATTACAAACTGATGAAACAGTCTATGCTGTATTCGGTCTTCGAAAGAAAGAAAAAGAAGTCAAACGTCTCAAAATTGTAAGCTTTTAACGTTTTATTTTAATAAATAAATAATAATAAACATGAATCTTTTTTTTTTTTTTTTTTTAATTCTTTGTTGGAAATTTCTTCTGTAAAAAAACAACCACCATATTTGGAGATAAATCTTTTTTTAATTGAGCTTAAAGAATCCTAATATGATATGGTCATATTTCCCCAGACTTAATACGACAAATGTTTTGCTGTGTGTGTGTGTGTGTGTGTGTCTAAGAATTACTGCAGCTGAATCGGCTTCCTTGAAAATGTGAACTTTATTTCGCACTGAGATTAAGCAAAGCTGTACATAGAGGCATGAGTGTGTGCTGATTAAGCCCTCTGGCAGCGCGCGCGTGTGTGTGTGTGTGTGTGTACCGAGCCTCCGCTTAACCAATTGTCAACAGCAGCTGATCGAGCCACGGTGTGGAACATGGGCCACACACACATACACACACACACACACACACACACAGAGAGCTATATATGTTACATTACAATCTGGAATTTAAAAAAAACCCCAAACACTAGAGATGACATCATCCAGGTGCGAGCGTCATCCTTTTGTTTTCTCCTACACGCCCCAGAGCTCAGGTACGATATCAAATCCCGGGGTTTCTTTACAGACCCGAGCCTCACGACTCTTTTTAGTAGTGAATCACACGCTTCTGACTCGTAAGATCATATGAGTATAAAGTTCCCACTGCTACCGTGAGGTAATAAAAAAAAACCTAAAGAAAATAGACGTCAACGAGCTAAAGTAAGTAAAAGAAAACAAAGTCTTGGAGCCAAAGGGACAGTGGCTTAAAGCTGGGCATTGTTACTACCTTAGAAGTGTTTCAGATGTTATAACAGCACGGCACACGTTAAATTAATTGTATATTCTTTGATAAACTAACACTTATTCTGCAGCTCAAAGTACCCTGTCTCGGCTGATCAAATATCTGAGTGAATAAGGAAAGAAAAGAATGATAGAACGGTGTACGTATGTATTCATTTCTGTCCAGACAAATTTCTTCGCCTTTAAGGTCTCCGTCAGCGCGATGGTTAATAACGAAAGCAGCGTGCTCCAGCTTGATAATTCATATTACACAATAGCTTAACGGCTCCAGAGGTCGTCCAGATGGTACGATGGCCAAAGTCTCGACGAGCGACTGACGGGAGCTTGTAAATCTTGTTGATGCAGTCGTACGAGAGAAGAGAGTTAGTGTGTGTGAGCGTCTATGGGAGACGTGAAGAAAGGAGAGTGGAAAGGAAATGACTGTGTATGTGTGTGTGTGTGTGTGTGTGTGTGTGAGAAACAGAGAGAGAGAGAGAGAGAGAGAGAGAGACACGTCTGATGGCAGGTTCCTGTGGCTTTTGCTTTAGGTGTTGTACCTCCTTCTATTCCGTTCACACATCCGCAATAACGGCTTATATCTGCGACTCGGCCTGCTGTCGCGACTCACTCCAAACAAACAACGCACTAACGACAACGTAACACAACACGCACCGTCTTTTCAACTTCTTATCCGATTCCTGTTTTAACATTTCAGACAAATCTTAAGAAGCATTACACAAATCCTTCGCGGTTTCAGAAGTCCGCTCACGGATGTTAACGTGAATAAAAATATGAAATAAATCAAACAATAACGCACGACGGTAGATAAAAATATTAGCGCAATACAGAAGATTTTTATTATCATCAGAAGTTACATATTAACTATTAACTATTCTGATGTTTGCTGAAATTTGTAACTAATCATCCAATGCAAGGAAAACACTCATTTTTAATACTATTTCTAGCTGCAATGCTTCTAGACGTTGTGGAGAACGTGTAAGGAATAAAACACTGTTGTGTGCCGTACAGTTAAACACAAGGAAACTAATCAGTGAAGACGTTGGTGATGAGATGAAGCTGTTCTGTTATAAATAAAGTGAATGAAGTGTTTTACTCCGCTTACACCTCAGCAATTTGACGACGATTACATGTCGGTTAATCGATAAAATCGCGTTAAAGCGGCTCTAAGCGGTCTTTTCTTTGCCAGAATCTCCTTTTTTTCTCTCTCGTGACAAAAATATGTAAGCTTACGTTAGTAAAAACAAAACTTAACCTGTCATGAAGATGTCAGGTTACAACTTCACACTGGAGACCATACACATTAAATAAACTTCACCATGACAACAATAATATATATATATATAAAATTTAGAGCATCCACCTTACAAGGAAACGTGAATGAGCTGTTACTATAGAAACAATCTGAATTAATATAAACCTGTTATTTCGAGCCACACTACTGTCAGGGCTGCAGTTTGAGGAAATTAATCAACGCCTTCTGACCAATTCACTGATGTAATTTCGATTATACGCACACCGTAGTAACGTAAGCAGTGTTTTTAAATGTAGTTTGGAGTCACAGTATAGCAAAAAATAGAAAAGGCAGAAAAGTTGCACACGCCTTTATCTATAAGGAAGTGAAAGCTGACTGAAGCCGCTTACAAGTCTTACAGGCTGTAGCTGGATATTTAAGCTTATACGAGCAAGCAGAAAACTTATCCGGCTTGGAACGATGAACAGATCGGTGTAGGACGGATGAAACCCATCAGGATGAAATGTAGAAAGTGTCTTGAGTCAAAGCAAAAAATAAAAATAAATAAAAAGTTTCGAAAGATCAGAAGGAAATGAGATTTACTGACCCGCTTTTGACGTCTGTGAAAGCTTCTCAAAGTCCCTGTGTTTCCTACAGCCTGTATGAACCTGTATCAGGAATAAGGTGCAGAAATGAAGGTTATTTAGGGAGGATCTGAAGGTCCAGACTGTTTCAGAAGCTTCCTGCACATGAACTCAGCCCTGCACAAGGTTGCCAGGTCGACATTTCTACACCTGTCAGTGTGGTTTAGTAGTTCTTTGTAGTTTATAAAGTTTTTAAAAACGTTTTTAGCATGAAATCTTAAACATCGAAGTTGTTCATTAGTTTCCACACCAACAATTAAAAAAAAGAAAAACATTAAAGTTTTAATTTAATGCTTTAAGTCTGTACACAAATGTACGGGTTTACGTCAAATCTGGCAACCTGTTTTACTGCTGTCACACGGAAATAAAGCCCCGCTTTAAAAAACACACACACAAACAAACCAACAAATAAACGCAAAAACAAATTGCTAACATGTACAAAAACAACCACAAACGAGTTAAAAGCTTACAATAAACTGTTGTCTAACAAGCCAAAACTCTTAACCTCAAGCTTTTCTTTAGAATTAAAGCTTTTAAAGCTCTCCAATTAAATCCGTCACTCAACCAAGTGTCGCCATATTTAACTCTGTACATGACGTGGTGTCAAATTAGCATTAGCATCATTATTAGCATAACAGTTAGCAACGTATGCTAACTTATCTCTCTTTTTCTTTTTTTGTTCAATCTTATTTTAATCGTTTAAAAAATTTTTAATTGCCTTCACTGTACGTGAACCACTTTGAAACACTCCTAGGAGTCTTTTCTATTTTTTAAAATATTATTTTTTTCTTATTTTAGGATTTTATCACTGAATCCATAAAAGTTATTAACGTTAAACGTGTTTTATTTTGTGTAGAATCGAGTTTTCTGCATATTTTACCGTTAATTGCAAAACTTTGTGCAGCTCAGGTTCTCAATCGATAGAAAATAAATGTAAAAAATAAAATAAAAGCTTTTAAAATGGCTTCCTAAGATATTTTCTTCTAATTATGCACCCTAAATGTCCTAATTATTTATTTTTTCTAAAAAAATTTTTTTTTAAAATTTGTATCAAATTTTGTATCTTTATATCACCAAATTCTGTGTGTGTGTAGTGTAACTGTGTGTGTGTGTAGTGTAACTGTGTGGTGTAACAGTGTGTGTGTAGTGTAACTGTGTGTGTGTGGTGTAACTGTGTGGTGTAACTGTGTGTGTGTGTAGTGTAACTGTGTGTGTGTGGTGTAACTGTGTGTGTGTGTGTGTGTGTAGTGTGTGTGTTTAGTGTAACAGTGTTTTGGCGAGGATCGGAGTGTAGTAACAGTGTGTGTGCGTGTGTGTGTGTGTGTGTTTATACACACCAAATTCTGACGCTAATATGAGAGACCATGAAATCTGCAGAAACGCTACTTGAAAATGTTTGAGACTGATAAACAAGACACTGTTTGAAAATATATTAGCGTTATGTGTTACTCATCAGGTGATTATTAGCATCAGAAACGTTGTTTTCTTGCTGTTTTCTGGGAAATGTAAAAAAAGGTGGGACGTACGACGCTATTTCTGCAAGACGTGACTCATTCTGAGATGATCTTCCATGAACAAGATCGCTGGTGTACATGGAAAATTCACTTCCTAAAAACAAAAGCGTTTGCATCTTTGCTGCTTTCGGGGTGATTGTATTTATTTATTTATTTATTTATTTTATCATAATTTTTTTTTTAATGGATCTCTTTTATGATCTACATTCAGAAATCTATGTTCGTGCGATGATAATTTGCTATTATATAAATATTACACGATCCTGAGGCTCAGTTTACGGTTCTTGTTATTATCACGTTTAATTTGTTTAGCTTTAGTTAAATTTAAACCACAAGCTGCGATCAGTGAGAATAAAAAAAGAACAAAATAAGTGATCCGAACAGAAAACATCGACCTTTCGCAAAGCTGGAAGAGGAAATAAAGACAGATCGGTGTTTAGAGGGAACGTTAATGACAAATACGATTCTGAAACACAGACGCAAATAAGACTAGAGACAAACAAACTAATAAATAACTAAATAACTTACTGGAAAAAGTCAAACTCAGTAATATTGTTACGTTATTAACATTGTAAATTAATTATATAATTAGTTATATAACATTAATTGGATGTTTTTATGTGCTACACTGAAAAAGCATTTTCATGACATTAAAAACAAGTTTGTTTTATTGAATGTCTTGTAGATAGATGAATGGACCAAGAAAGACATACAGACAGACAGACAGATATACAGACCAAGAAATAGATAAATAGGTCCTTTTGTCTTTTAATCCTTTGGTTGTACAACCATCTATTTGCCTGTGCTGTGCAAACTGTCTGTTTATCCGTCTCTCTCTCTGTCTGTCTGTCTGTACATACCTGGTAGTCATTCTGTTTATCCATCCTTCTGTCCACTTGTCTATAGGCATGTTTGTCAGTCCTTCTGTCTGTCAATCTGTCACTCTGATACCCATCCATCCTGCAATCTGTCCGTCGATCCATGACACGTTTGTTAGTCCGTCTGTCTATCCATCCATCCGTCCGTTTGTCCATTTATCCATCTTGTTTGTCTGTTGGTCTGTCTATCCATGTCAGTCATTTGCACAACTATCTGTACATCTATCCATCCAGATCCATCCGTCTGTCTGTCTGTACAGTCGACTGTCAGTCCTCTTGTTTGTCCGTCTGTCGGTGGTCCACTCGTCTGTCATACTATCCATCTGTCTGTCTAGTGGTCTGTCTCATCATCGCCTGGTTGTCTATCTGTCTAATAAAGTCCTCCAGACGCTTTTTATACTAAACTATTAAATTATTTACAACACATTAGTGTTAGAGTTGTCCATTATGTCAGAAACAATTGGTGTGGATAAATCACTAGGGTTAAGTTTATATGTTGGCATGATAGATAGACAGACAGACAGATAGATACAGTAGATAGATACAGACAGACAGACAGACAGACAGATAGATACAGATAGACAGAGAGACAGATAGATACAGACAGACAGATAGCTAGATAGATAGACAGACACACAGACAGATACAGATAAACAGACAATGTTTAAGACCCACACGTCAGACGAGTTAAATGTGTAAAACTCTACTAGAGTGTTTACTTGAGCGCTTGTGTGTAGTGTAAGTGTGAATCCAGACCAAACGAATCGAGCACAGAGCAGCTCGAACATGACGCTGATAGTAAAAACCGTAAAACCGTAAAAACTGCAGAGATACAAACAAAAACCAGCACGTTTACATTCAGACACGCGCGCAAACACGTACAATCACACGTCCACTCGAGCGCACGCGTGCGCGGAGCAATCAAACGTGACCTTACCAAAATAAATGACTGACGTATTATCCTTTCACCAGATCCAAATCCAACTCCATTACAGGTTCAACGTATCCAGCGCGGTGACACGCACGCACGCGCACATCACGCAGAATCGTTGTACGGTAACCCGAAACTCTCACGCGCGTCTGAACCGTAAACTTCTCCATCGATGCGGTTTCAGTCTTCAGTGTTTCAGTGCGCGCGCGCACACACACACACACACACACACACACACACACACACACGCACTGTTACTACACTCCGATCCTCGCCACAACACTGTTACACTACACACAAACACACACACACACACCCTGTAATACACGATAACGGACCCGCAGTGTTACGCTTCAGCGCCACAACCTTCAGTGACACGCATCAAATTTTCATTGCACCTGCGCGTGAAGGTAACCGGAGTGACAGCGTACTCTAAGCGCGCGCGCGCACACACACACACACACACACACACACACACACACACACACACACACATTCTCTGCACGAGGGCGCCACCTTCCGGCTGAACCAGTGAGTGCTGAATAAATACACAAACAGGATCAAGATGACATAACGGTGTTTATACAAAATAATAATAATATCTAACAAAGACACTTAAAGTAACCATACAGACACTCTGTGTGTGTGTTTCTGTGTGTGTGTGTGTGTGTGTGTGTGTGTGTGTTTGTGTGTGTGTGTGTGTGTTTTTGTGTGTGTGTGTGTTTGCAGGGCTCTCAAGTTTTGAAGACAATAAAGAGTTACATCCCCCCCCCAAAATAAATAAATAAATAAATAAATAAACACTAGGAGTGTTGTGCTTGGATCACTGAGCACAATTTAACCAAATACAAAGTATTTATTCACTCATTCATCTTCTACCGCTTATCCGAACTACCTCGGGTCACGGGGAGCCTGTGCCTATCTCAGGCGTCATCGGGCATCAACGCAGGATACACCCTGGATGGAGTGCCAACCCATCACAGGGCACACACACACACACACTCTCATTCACTCACACAATCACACACTAGGGACAATTTTCCAGAGATGCCAATCAACCTACCATGCATGTCTTTGGACTGAGGGAGGAAACCGGAGTACCCGGAGGAAACCCCCGAGGCACGGGGAGAACATGCAAACTCCACACACACAAGGCGGAGGCGGGAATCGAACCCCCAACCCTGGAGGTGTGAGGCGAACGTGCTAACTACTAAGCCAGCGTATATCTGGACGAGAGATATAGGAGTTATTTAATTTAAAACGTTCAGCTTATTGTGGATTTCCTGCTGTTTTATGCCGTTTTATTTCACTTTATCATTCATCTTCCCTACATTTAACACCAGTTAATCAACACCAGTTAATCAACACCAGTTAATCAACACCAGTTAACACCAGTTCACTAACACTTTTACATTCACACAGAGGCCTCGAGCCCAGACGGTATATTTACTTTCTATATTTCTATCTACACAGTTAATGTTATTTTACTGAAATACATTGTGTTTCTCTCATTAACTACATCACTGAACAAAATTACAGACAAAAAATAAAAGTTTTTCGATCTCTTTTGCTTTTAGTATAAAATCTATAGACTTTTTTTTATATTCTAATAGTTTTAACTAATTGTTTGAGTCATAAATTACATTTTCTGTCTGATTTATCGCTTGAATGTATTTCCTGCATCTCCTTTATAACTCTCATAAACTTTATTAAAATTAAAGTTTCTTTTTCAAAGCTTAAACTACATCTCCCATCAGGTTTTACTCAAAATGGCGACTAACTGGGCTACAAAACCCACACGTATTGAGACAAACCCCGACTACTAGATTATGATTGGCGAATACCACAGGGCTTCAGTTTTCTGATTGGCTGTCTAGCCGTCGTGTAGGAGACTACCCAATCAGAAGGACGAAGAACTAACTTTCTCATTACGGGTAGGAAAAAAACGCAAAGCGCTATTTTGAATGAGAGACGACAAGAAGAAGAAATAAAAACAGTCTTGTTAATTTAATGTTTGCATCCATGTTTTAGAAATAGCGAATGGCGTCGACCTTAATATCACCGGTGGTGGATTATTATAACGACGAAGAGGAGCTGGACAGCGTGGACGAGGACGATGACCGGAGTTTCAGAGGGAGAGACTCGGAAGAAGGTTAGCTACAGTTAGCTTAGCTTGTTAGCTTAGCTCGTTAGCTTAGCTTGTTAGCTGCATAAATGAGATGTATTACGATTACTACTGTATATAAAGACATTGTGGAAAAGTTTTAAATCGGATTACTGCAGATTTTTACGCAGAAATCAACCACAATAACAGTCTTGTAGCAACCTTTTTTTTATCTTTAGCATTAGCTTGCTAGTAAGGAGAACTTCAGTACTGAATGTTTTCTCCTCATTCTAACGCCGTTTAAAAATATATATATATATATAAATATATATCTAATTATTCTAAAATAAATATACAAAACAAAACGTTATATAATGAAGGAAACGCAAAATATAACGTTTGCGTAATAAAAAAACCGTGGTTTTAGCTTATGTAGCAAAGTATTTCTCTCTTTTTTTATGTTCTCTTTTTTTTCTGCATAAATGATACGTAATGGTAATAAGTTATCTCAGAAAATAGGAATAAATCAGTAGATATCTCAGATTAGAGGTATATAAGTGGTACATTCTGTAGCAGCAGCAGCTCTGACGGCAGGTCACCGGTTTCTACAGTAAAAGATTGTTCATTTAATATAACATGTTGTGTAAGGTGACGTTTCTATAACGTTTATGGAACGAGTCTCCTGTGTCAGTGCTTTGTAAGAGTCAGAGGTAAAGCTGTACAGTTATTTGTTTTGCTGGAAGAGAAATGAACACGCCACAGATCTAGAAACAGAAACAATGTCCAGCTGATCAGGTCTGATGTTATATGTCTGAATATCAGATCTTACTGTAACCGAACTGTGCGTTTCAGACACCGAAGACGCCAGCGAAACAGATCTGGCCAAACACGACGAGGAGGACTATGTGGAACTTAAAGAACAGTAAGCAGAGAACCTGATGTCAGATGTCAGATATCTTCCTCCACGAGCCGTATTGTTTTTGTATTGTATTTTTTTTTTCTATCTCACTAACAGGATGTATCAAGAAAAACTGGCGTCACTAAAGAGACAGCTGCAGCAACTCCAAGAAGGTGACATGAATTATATTTAATATCGAATACAGATACAATACGATTTTTGACTAATCCAGATGAATGTAGCTGATAACGGCGCTCATCGTTAATAGATTCCACAAAGTGAGATCTTTATTCCCCCCCCCCCCTTTTTTTTTTTTTTTTAAATTTTATTAATTTTGTACATGTTTTTATACACTACACTTTATGGACATATCGTGCATTTATTATACGCGTTTATTGTTTTACAATTTTTTAAATGACGATTACGATCTCTGAAACAGTTTTGATATCTAAATCTAAAATTGTACAAAATTAAATATTTGATTCTTTTCTTTTTCAGATTCATTTCTGTTCACACTTGAAGTGAAAGTATCACGAAAAAAAAATGTTTTTCTCGGTTAAATGAACTACAGTCCTGCTGAATGTTCGTTAGGACGCCTACATAATCGTGCATCGTAGAAGCGTCCGGTGATAAAACATGGTGATGTGATGATTTTATCAGATCAGCCAACCCTTAACGAGCGCTGTATCAGAGCTGCTAGTTTCACACGTCTGTTTATTCGGCCGCCTTATTGAAATGTCTGATATTAAAACACTGCCTTAAACCAACGTATAAAAGTAACTACGTATAAAGGAACATCACAACGTTACCTGTCTCGCTGTACAAATAATAAATTGTCTATCTACCAGACCTTTCTCTTCGCTAAACACATGCTTCCCTGTGCTTCCTGTACTGTAAGATAAAAATAAAATACTTTTTTTTTCTTCTCCCTTTCCCAGGCACTCTGCAGGAGTATCAGAAGAGGATGAAGAAGCTCGATCAGCAGTATAAAGAGAGACTCCGCAACGCAGGTAAACGGACGTCAGAACGAACCACAGATGATTTATGAGCTTTACTTTTCAATCTCATATGAACAAAAGGTTTCTTCTGGTTTTGTAGATCTCTTCCTCCAGCTTGAGGTAAGTTCAGTTCATTCACACAGAGTCTGCTATAAAACAGTGCGAAGGAGGCGAACGCTGAGCGAGTTTTTGTTTGCGCGGCGGTCAGACGGAGCAGGTGGAGAGAAACTACATCAAAGAGAAGAAAGCGGCGGTGAAGGAGTTCGACGACAAGAAAGTGGAGCTGAAGGAGAATTTAATCGCAGAGCTGGAGGAGAAGAAGAAGATGATCGAGAACGAGAAATTGACCATGGAACTGACTGGAGGTCAGGAAAAAAAATCAGATTAAACAAAAAAGTTCCATTTAACTTTTAAAAAGTTTTATTTAATTTATTTATTTATTAGTTGATTAGTTTTTTGTCTGTTTACAGTTACATCATCATTATTATTATGATATGATAATTAACGGAACATCCACAAAAAAAAAAAAAAAAAAAAAACACCTCACAGAGAAACAGCAAAGTCCCTCATAGTGTTTGTTTCATATCAGATTCCATGGAGGTGAAGCCCATCATGACTCGTAAGCTGAGGAGGCGACCCAACGATCCCGTCCCTATTCCAGACAAACGCAGGAAACCTGCTCCGGATATCCTTTATGACCCTCTGTGAAGTCTTAAACATTAAATATTACACCATCCTAATATAACATCACACCGTGTGCTCTACATTAACACACCGAACCAAGACGCTAACCTTTCTGAAGATAGAGACATAGCGAACGGGCTGAAGCGTATATTTCTGTTAACGTCGTTCAACTCTGTGTATCTCTGTGAAGCGTGATCTTTAACTCCTCACACCTCAGCTCAACTATTTACTCACAGAAGAGCAGATCATGGAGGACCTGAGGACCTTAAACAAGGTGATGTGACATAAAACACAAACAAAATATACAATATTTAGTCTTTCTCAGGATACAGGGACAAAACCCACTAAATGGTGGGTGGTGATGGTGTCATGATTACTTTAACGGAGAAGGTCTATTAGGGATAATAATTAGTTTAACTAAGTAATGGCACCCGGTTAAAGCTCAGATATACTGGTTGTTGTTTCAAAAAGAATTTTGAATCGGATCATTTTTTACCGTAACGGGTTTGAGAATGATTGATGATGATTGTTATTATTTAAAAAAAAAATCTTCATCTGTCAGCTCATGGTAACATTTACATTTTATTATTTTTTTTCTCCTAATAGCTCAAGTCACCTAAAAGACCAGGTACGTTTGCCAATTTTGCGATATTAGAAAGCATCAGTTGTTTTGAAGCATGTTTTTACTCAGAGTTCACGTTTGTTTCATTTCGGTTCAGCCTCCCCGTCGTCTCCCGAGCATCTCCCGACCACGCCTATGGAAAGCCCCACGCAGCGCTACGAGGCTCGGCTAGAAGACGGAAAGCTCTACTACGATAAAAGATGGTAGGAGTTTAGGATCCGCGGTTAGATTTTATTTACATAAACGGACCCGTACTGTTTACACCGTGACAGACAGGATGACATTCGGTATCACTAGCTCCTTAATCATTTGCACTATGCACTTATTAGTCACGAATAATTAGCAGGTTTGTAATAACGTTACGTTAATTTTCTCTTTTGGAAGAAAAAAAACAACCTGGAAACCTTGAATTTTTTCCAAATGATGCAAAATTACATTCAACCAAGCAGCACTGCATCACGTGACCGCTGTAATACAAAAGCCTTAAAAGAATGAGAGCGCATTAAAAAAGATCTGTGTCTTTAATAAGTATAGAGAAGATTTTATTAAGTTAATAAACGACCTTTGGGTGTGCTGTATTTCTCACCTGAACCACAAGGTGGCGGTGGATCTCCTCCATATAATATAATATAATATAATATAATATAATATAATTTATATATATATATATATATATATATATATATATATACACACACACACACACACACACACACACACACACACACACACACATATATATATATATATATATATATATATATATATATATATATATATATATATATATATATATATATGAGAGGAACATATTCACATTATATGCCTCACAATAATAAAATAAATAATTAAATATGCAAACGATCAACAAACATGAATAAAAACGAGTAAAAATTGTCTTTTAAAACATTAATGGCTGCGTGGCATCGTGACAGATTTATATCCACAACGCTTCTCCGAATCTATCGTATAACTATCGAAGGCACAACAATTTAATTATAGTTTAATGACATGACTCGCAACTTTTTAAGCAACAGCACTTCACTCTGTGTTTAAAAAAAGTTTAACATTCAGCTCTGAGTTATAGTTATTTAATTACAGCACCAGGCCTAATTGCCCGCTCTTATGGGAATTGAATGGGTTTAAAATGATGCTGGTTGCACTAATGTGCTTCTTATCGGAGGAGGTTAATTTCTTAATCTAAAACCGTAGATCTCTGTTGCAAACAATGCCGACTCGAACCTCGCGCCGACTTTCCTTTTAAAGTGCTTCGGGTTTCTGTGTTTGAAACTAAAGATCGGAACGAGGCTTCGGCGAGTGAATACGACGTGTCGCGTACGTTTAGATTTATATCGAATAAATAATAGAAATCTGTGGCGTTTTTCTTTCTCTTGTCTTTTTGCAGGTACCATAAGAGTCAAGCCATCTATCTGGAGTCGAAGGACAACACCAAGATCAGCTGCGTCATCAGTTCCGTAGGAACCAACGAGGTTTGTGTTCGCTTCCCTGCACTGATTTCAGCAGCTCTCCTTGTTAACGATTTCCCCGGACAGACGGATCGAAGGTGAAAAAGCATGCGGTCCGTTCGCTTTAACTCATCTCCGTCTAATCACTCGTGTCTAATCTACTACAGACAACGAGAAACGTGATCCCCACGTATCTTTTTGTTTATTAATCCGGTATCTGAATCTGAATCGATCGCCATACGTTTGTTTGTTACTTACTGCATAAACCTAATGAACCTTAAAACAAAAACCGGCTGAAGGACGTGTTGGGCTGAAAACACACACAACACTTTTCAAAATAAGTGTGTGTAGAAATCATGAAAATCACCTATACGGTAAGTTTAGTGCTTTTAGGATTAAAGGTGGGGTCTCCGTTGTTTGAAAGCCAATGTTGACATATAAAATCACCAAAAGAAACACCAAATGGGTCCCACCCCTGTATTGATAGCTCCGCCCACACACATATATATATATATACGTAACCCAGGCAACTAATGGAAAGAAATGTGTCTTTATCATAGCTGAAGGGGAGAACAATACGATTGCAGATATTGACAAGACCCGCCCCTTTCTGCTCATTGGCTACACGTTTGTTTTGTTTTTGTTTTGTTTGCCGGCCCAACTCAGTTTTCTGGAGCGTTTCTCAAACAACAGAGACCCCACCTTTAAGATTCTTGATTAAAAGGTCATGAAGGTCGGGTCGAGTTTCAAATTGTACATGGTCTGTAACACGTCCTACACGAGGTCCATCCAAACAAACACAAACATACATTTATTTTTACAGAAACTCAATTCAATTCAAATGAATTTCTGTAGCGCTTTTTAACAACGGACGTTGTCTCAAAGCAGCTTTTACAGAAGATAAGAAATATAACACCAAAAGTTTATTTATCCCCAATGAACATGACGGAGGAGACTGAGGAGGAAGAGGAAGAAACCATAAGAGGAACCAGAGTCAAACATGAACCTCATCCTCATTTGGGTGACACTGAATGGTGTGATTATAAATATAAAGTCTGACAATTGTATATCGATGAGGAGGTCGTTGCCCTCAAAGACCACACGGAGTTGGCGTCTCCTCTCAGAACGTCCGAATACTTCATGAAGCCGAGTCCAACTGGAGCTGGAACATCTATAGACGCCTCAGGATGGAAGGAGTGGAGAGGAATAAGCGTAAAAACAGATTGTCGCATGTTTAAAACGTCCGATTGCAATCAGACCGTGGATGTGTGAAGGCAGTGTGAGAGAAAGAGTGAAAGAACAGAGAGAGAGCGAGTGAGAGAGAGCGAGTGAGAGAGAGCGAGTGAGAGAGAGCGAGTGAGAGAGAGCGAGTGAGAGAGAGCGAGTGAGAGAGAGCGAGTGAGAGAGAGCGAGTGAGAGAGAGAGCGTCATAATAGAAATGTGGATTTATTTTGTTTTATGAACACAGACTGGAGCCAGACGGATGTTCGTCAACAGCTTCAGCATAGCACAGGTTAACACTTATAACACACATAATCTCACACGACGAACCTTCTAATGTCGCTCTGACGAGGAAACGTCTTATAAACGTTAAAGCAGGACTCGTCTTTGTGTGCTCGATGAAGTGGACTGTGATTGATGGTCCATCGTATTCTCATAGAGTAAAGGATGAAACAAAGGGCTGTGAAATTCTCTGCTTTAAACACTAATGAATTAATAAGGTGTTAAACTGTTAAAGACTCAGAGCTAGCGTTAATTTCGTCAGACAGGACGAGACGAAATATGTTCGTCAACAACCTTTTTTTTCATGACTAAGACGAGACGATGACGAGACTGCACCACTGTCCAAAAACGCTGACTAAGACTAAATTAACATGCGTTATTGTGGACGAAAAAAGACGAGACGAAAATGTTTTGTATTAAATAAAAACTAAGATGGGGGAGCAAGGTGGCTTAGTGGTTAGCACGTTCCCCTCACACCTCCAGGGTTGGGGGTTCGATTCCCGCCTCCGCCTTGTGTGTGTGGAGTTTGCATGTTCTCCCCGTGCCTCGGGGGTTTCCTCCGGGTACTCCGGTTCACCCCCCCCCCCCCCCCCCCCCCCCCCCCCCCCCCCCGGTCCAAAGACTTGCATGGTAGGTTGATTGGCATCTCTGGAAAATTGTCTGTAGTGTGTGATTGTGTGAGTGAATGAGAGTGTGTGTGTGTGTGTGTGCCCTGCGATGGGTTGGCACTCCGTCCAGGGTGTATCCTGCCTTGATGCCCGATGACGCCTGAGATAGGCACAGGCTCCCCGTGACCGGAGGTAGTTCGGATAAGCGGTAGAAAATGAATGAATGAATGAAAAACTAAGATAAAATCTCTCTACATTTTCGTCTACAATTGTCTCTGCTTTTTCATCAGCTGTTACGCCTTTAAAATATTCGGAACGAGTTCGCGGCATCGCGCTGTTTAGTGTGTGTGTAGAAAGAATCCTGATCGCAAGTCCACCCCTGGTCTAGTCAGGCTTTTTGTGTTAAATTATATTCTCTGTCGCTGCACAGGCTCTTTTATTGTACATGACAGCTTATGTCCCGATGACCGGTCTTTACATTACGATTAAAAGCAGCATCAATAAAGTAAAAAAATGTGATGTGCGGTCAAGTTCGAGTGAAACATCTGTGAAACACTTTTTTTACTGAAATGTTTATCAGTAATAATCTCAGTAATAATGTGTTATTTAAAAAAAAAAGACTACAATTGTTTTGACTAAAACTAGACTAAAATGTTTTCTTTTGACTAAAACTAGACTAAAATGACGAGACTTTTACTCGACTAAAACTTGACTAACAAAAAAAAGTGTGAACGACTAAATATGACTAAAACTAATGAGGACATTTAGCACAAGACTAAGACTAAATTAAAAACAGCTGGTGAAATTAACACTACTCAGAGCCACGCTGGTGTTGTGGTGATAAATGTCTGCACTTTAATAAATATAAATAATCACCGTGCTGGGATTGGAAAAGAGATTTTAGCCCCAGCCTCACGACACCGTCCGTCCCTCTGTTACGACCCCACGCGTTTGTATTCGTTTTATTCTTCTCCTTTACCTAATAATAACTAATTGCGCGTGTGCTTTGCTTTACTTTCAGATCTGGGTGAGGAAGACCAGCGACAGTACGAAGATGAGGATTTATTTAGGTCAGCTCCAGCGTGGTGCCCTCATCATCAGACGACGTTCAGCAGTGTAGAGACACTTTCCTGTCCTCGTCCTCCTTTCGCCGCCTTCGTCCCGTCTCTCCGCCTCCCGCGGACGTGTTGCAGAGAAATAAGAATTCAGAGCTCGGCTCCCTTTTGCTCGCCTCCCTTTCGCTAAGGCCTCGAGAGCGTCTATGAAATTCCTCCAGGCTTTATTCTTCATTTCACGATCATGTTTCTGTACGGACACCTTCTCCTGACCGTGCCACGGTTCATCAGAGAGGGAGAGAGAGGGAGCACATCCACAGTTTTATCAGTTTCTCTTGTACAGTTTGTGTGTGTGTGTGTGTGTGTGTGTGTGTGCATTTCAGAGTCATAACACAAAGCAGTGAATTTCCCAGAATGCACATGGTTAAGACCAGAACAACGCTTCATCTCCATTAACTGAGCTGTGATTACAGACGAGTGTTAGAGAACAAGACGGATCCGGTTTCCCCACACGAACATATCAGTTTAACGATGAGAATTATTTTTACACTCGGGTTAGCTGAAGTCTTTCATAAGAATAAGATTATCCCAAAAAAATCCCAACATGCGCAATATTTTACTTCAAACGACCGGTTTGTGTTTCTTCAGTTTCTTCAGTTTCACTCCGGAGTAACCGATTCTTATTGAAGCCCTGAGCATTTTATTTTCCTTTGTAAATATTAGCATGCACGATTCTTTGTATGCTTCCTTCAGCTGACGTCACATTTTTAAATAAAGAATTTTTCCCGAATAGCAGTGGTCTGAATTTACCAAAAAAAAAAAAAAAGTTTTTTTTCCTTTTTTTTTGCATAAATAATTTGTGACGATACACACGTCGTTTCGTTTAGATTTTGTTTTAATTTATTTTTTTTTTATACATATTTTAACTTGATTTGAAATCAGGGAGAAAAACCCTGAATGTTTAATATCATTTATTATTATTTTATATTTTAATATTTTATTTTAAATATTTATTATTCAGGTCCAAAATATGGAATGTTTTATGAAAAAAATAAAATGTACTCCTCAATCTCATGCCAAAAATACTAGTTTTAAAGAAGTATTATTATTATTATTATTATTATTATTATTATTATTATTATTATTATTCTCAAGTGATTTATAGATGATTTGCATTTTATATCTTCTTAAAATATAAAAAATTGTCTAAAAATTGATTGTAAAATTTGTAACCGTGATATTATTTGTGGGAGGCGGGGCCTACATGGAGATGGGCGGGGTTATTCCCATGATAGCAGGAACGGATGATAGCTGGACTGGATTTAGAGTGAGATAGATGTTAGACCAAGTTCCTCAAACTAGTCTTAAGGAAATGTGAATATTGAGGAGATTAAACTGTATGAGATTTATTGTATGTCGACTGTTTATAATTATCCAATTAAATCTAATGTTTTATTTAGTTATTGTTGTTTATGGCTATAAAATATCCATGAATATATTGACTGTGGGTTTAAAAAGTCTTTGGACTTTAGGATTTAAAATAAACCTGTCGGATTCTGATGGAACGTGTTGAGTGTATCACAGAGACGCTTTCTTCAGCTGACGAATGTGATGGAACGTGTTGAGTGTATCACAGAGACGCTTTCTTCAGCTGACGAATCTGATGGAACGTGTTGAGTGTATCACAGAGACGCTTTCTTCAGCTGACGAATCTGATGGAACGTGTTGAGTGTATCACAGAGACGCTTTCTTCAGCTGACGAATCTGATGGAACGTGTTGAGTGTATCACAGAGACGCTTTCTTCAGCTGACGAATCTGATGGAACGTGTTGAGTGTATCACAGAGACGCTTTCACGCGTCAACACGCTGACTGACTGCGGCGCCGAAGGTGACCTCGCTTTGTGCTCTGCAGTCCATAGAGTCACTTTCTGAAAGCGTTGTCCTTCAAGAGCTCTTTCCAACCGGCACCGATCCTTTTCTCTTCCCGCTTTCGGCAGCTTTCAGGTGATGACTCCAGCGACAATAATAACACAAAATCGTCAGGAAAGGCAATTATTGTTGTTCTGCAGCACTCAGATCGTTCGTCTCGCCGCTAACCGGCGACCTGCGGTGACCGTGAAGATAACAATCGCTGGAGGGATCCATCAAGCTTCAACATCCAGCTATGTTTAAAAAAAAAAAAAAAAAAAAGAAGCATGCTGGGGAAAAAACTGCAATTTAAAACATCACCACAAAAAAAACAGTTAAAGCTCATTAACTAATGATGGGGACGGTTACTGATACGCTTGTAGAAAACAGTCCCTCAAGGGTTCTTCATGTGGTTAATGACTTTCTGAAAACTTTTTCACTTGTAGCTTCTAAAAGGAAATTCCTCAGGTTTATTCATTCTGCTTAAAATATCTAAGGGTTCTATGGTTGTTCCACCAGGGAAAAGACTTAAAGGCTCTGTGTAAGAACCCAGCTTCCAGATCAGAAAGTAAGGAGGTTCAACGATAGCTAAATGTTAAACCTTCAACTCCAGAGGGTTCTCGATGGAACCCTCAATGCTCTGTTCACACATACAGCAACACGACACGAGCGACTTGGTGACAAGATGTAGGCGTGTCCTGTGACGGCGAGCTGGGAGGAGTTGAAGTTGAGAAAACTCGCTTATAAATGTTATTACCATGGCAACAGGAAGTAAGAACGCATGTGTGTACGTAGCTTCTTTGGATTGTAAAATCACTGTTAATCGTTAGCTACTATAACAAACTAACCACAAATATTTTTTTATATAAATGTATATATTTTTCTCACACGTTGCTCAGAGCGTAAGTGTTTGATGGCGCGTGTTATTACAGCTTGTCCGTTTAAATAGAAAAGGGTTTCACGCAGGCTTTTAGCAAAGGGACGAGTCAAAGGGACAGACGAAGTGCTTTCTCGTGTCACATAGATCGATCGACTCGATTTTGCCTTTTTTCGGCTTCGACGAAAATAAAACCCGTCTTCATGAGCTAGAGGGCTCGAAAAAAACCTGTTATCGAGATGGAGACTGAAGACTTTGATGAGAAAGAAGGCTAAATGACAGAGATGAGAGAAAATGGGGTTTGTAAATTGTGCCTGTATGCCCTTTTCCCCCATTTCCTCTGGCGCTCCTAGAGGACTGATCAACACGATCAATCTCAGAGCTAATCAGTGAGATGTGTTGTGTAATTAGCGCCACTGGAGACGGCCTGAGGGTGAAACCAGGGCCTGCTTTACTGAGCACATTATAGCAAGCTGATAAATGTTTATAATAAATAAACCCAAATGACCCTGGACTAAAGAGCTAACCTCTCTCTCTCTCTCTCTCTCTCTCTCTCTCTCCCTCTCTCTAGCTGTCTGTTTTTACATTACAGATCAAACGTTATTGATGAGAATCATGGAATGTTGCAGAAGCTAAAATAAAAAAGAACAAATCTTAGCACGAGAAAATCAAATGTGTCTAATATCCATCCGAATGTATGCAATGTTTCTTCTAGCTTCTCATTATTAGGTAATTATAGAAGTAATGTAAAATTATTCATCTTCTTAGTCTGAGAAATCGTTTTTCTGAACCTGATTCTGACTTCTGAATTCTGATTGGTCAGAAGGTCTGGATAAATTTCTATAACAGCAGCTAGAACACCAGGGCAGCTGTCTGTCTGTCTGTCTGTCTGTCTGTCTGCTTCTCTCTGTATGTCTGTATGTCTGCCTGCCTCTCTTGCTTTGTCTGTCTGTCTGCCTCGCTCTCTTTGTATGTCTGTCTGTCCACCTGACTCGTTCTTTCTGTATGTCTGTCTGTCTGCCTGATTCGCTCTCTCTGCCTGTCTGTCTGCCTCGCTTGCTTTGTATGTCAGTCTGTCTGTCTGTCTGCCTCGCTCTTTCTGTATGTCTGTCTGTCTGTCTGCCTGAATCACTCTCTCTGTATTCTGTCTGTCTGTCTGCCTCGCTCTTTCTGTATGTCTGTCTGTCTGTCTGCCTGACTCGCTTTCTCTGTATTCTGTCTGTCTGTCTGTCTCGCTCTCTCTGTTTGTCTGTATGTCTGCTTCTCTCTGTATGTCTGTCTGTCTGTCTGTCTGCCTGCCTCGGCTCTCTCTGTCTGTCTGCCTCGCTCTCTTTGTATGTCTGTCTGTCTGTCTGCTTCTCACAGCAGATGCACAACACTTGTGTAATTGTTGATATGGTGGAAGTTTTCTGTAAAACAAGGTGTGTATGGAAGGAGTCTCCAGTGTCGGAAGGACAGGTGTTTACACTTTGTGGTTTCTCTGTAACATGACAAGATGCTGATTTGTTTTGTGGAGCTTCACACACACACACACACACACACACACACACACACACACACAATAAAATGTACATTTCAGTAGTTCTATATAAATAAAAGAGAAATAAAAGCTTTCAGGACATGGTGTCGCTATGGTAACAGTATTTCCTCTTCATTATATCATGTTGTCTTCGTTTATTTTCCTGGAACAGCACAGACCTAAGTGTTATTCCTCAATTAACCCGAAAATATAAGTTACTAAAGTTAAACCTGAACTAAATGAAAACTGTGTGCTTTTAAAATAGAAATCAGTTAACAGACACAATTTAAAGCTTTTATTGTTTAAATATCCTCAGTGATCTCTTTACTCCTGGTATAAACAGCTACGATCATTATATTATATTATATATTATATTATATTATATTATATTATATTATATTATATTATATTATATTATATTATATATTATATTATATTATATTATATATTATATTATATTATATATTATAATCATGATCATTATTTTCAAATGAGTTACTAACAATTTTATATTTAGTAATAGGTTTATAAATATTGTGTTATTTCTCTATCTGCCTCTCTGTCTGTCTGTATGTTTGTCTGTCTGTCACTCTGTCTGTCTGCCACTCTGTCTGTGTCTCTCTGTCTGTCTGTCTGTCTGTCTGCCGCTCCTATCTCTGTTCATCTGTCTGTCTCTCTTTGACTCTCTCTTTGTCTGTCTTTCTCTTTTTCTGTCCTCTCTCTGACTGTCTGTCTCTGTCTCTCTGCCTGCCTCTCTGTCTGTCTGTCTCTCTCTCTATCTCTCTTTGTCTGTCTGACTCTCCTATCTCTGTTCATCTATCTGTCTCACTTTGACTCTCTGTCTGTCTGTCTGTCTGTCTGTCTGTCTGTCTGTCTGTCTGTCCCCTCCCCTGATAGCATTGGTCATCTCAGCCTGTTTATATTTTCCTCCTGCTTTATCTGTAATATACAGGCATGTTCCTACTTTCTCCACTAGCTAACATTTCATACAACCTCTCTCTCTCTCTCTCTCTCTCTCTCTCTCTCTCTCTCCCTCTCTCACACACAGGGTTATATCCGTCCAAGTTACATATAGATTTACACTCTGTGTGTTAATTAGCATTATTAACAGTGCCCTACTTCTCATAGACCTACAAACTACATGAACTACACACAGCATTAATCTTTCCTCCAGGCAAATGTTACTGATGCCACGAGCTTGTAAATGTTAGTTTCTGAGTAAAATTATAGTGTCTACAAACATTATTTTTGACTACATAAGAACAGGAAATGTAAAGGTAGAAATATTACACCCTCTATTACAAATAAAAATCGCTTTGTTGTATTGGAAACTACAGCTGCTGAATAATAATAATAATAATAATAATAATAATAATAATAATAATAATAATAACAGCACTCCGTCCAGGGTGTATCCTGCCTTGATGCCCAATGACGCCTGAGATAGGCACAGGCTCCCCGTGACCCGAGGTAGTTCGGATAAGCGGTAGAAAATGAATGAATGAATGAATAATAATAACAATAATAATAATAATAATAATAATATTAAGCAGCATTTTCATGGGACAAGCAGAAAAAAAGAGTCATAATTTTAGGCAAAGAGACTGAAGAGTGATCACTCCTGAGCTTTAATGATTCTGACCACGGACTCTGGAGGAATTCTCTGACTGGAGGAGTAAAGATCTGGGTGAACAGATGGGCAGCAGGGTGGCGATGCTGCTTCAGCTGCTGTAACGTTCTGACCTGTGGTGTTGTTTGTTGCTACGTTGACATTTAAACAGGTGTCAAGATGACATGAGCCAAATCTGTGAAGATTACACAACATTTGTAGGAGGAAAAGCAAAAGGTTTGTGAAAAAAAACAAGACCTAATTAGGTTACAAATCGAAAGCATGGTGTGTGTTGAAGTCATCTCGACCAGGACAATCCAGGGCTTTTAAAAGTTATGTCCATAAACTTACTTCTCAATTAGGCCCAATTAATAGAAGCAGAAAATTAATAAGAGCAGACCATTTATTTGCATTTTCATTGATTGTTGTTGTTGTTGTTGTTGTTATTGTTCCTTTGGCAATATTTTATGTGTTTAAATATCCAATAAATCCAAGTTCCAAATTAAGCAAAAATTAGTAAATATAATCTAATATAATAAACCTGTTTCATTTTAAATCAATAAATAAATACAATAAAAAAGTTAAATAACGTTTACAAGAAAATTGTTCAAAAAATGAACTAAAAAGAATTTAACCAAAATTAACAAATTTTTATTTCAAATTTTTATTTTAAATTTAAAATTAATTGAAACTTAATATAACAAAATTTTACCCATATATCAGTTCCTTTATTCAGCTTGGTTTTAATACGTTATTTAGCTAACTAATTATAAACTGATGCTTTTGGTATATAGATTAAAAAACCTACCAGTAAGAAAGACAAATATAAAAAAAATATTTAAGTTTTTTTTTTTTGCACTCAGATAAGACAATAAAGATGAGACGCGTTTTAATAAGAGGAAGGCATTGAACTTCCTGTCTGTAGTTTCCCCGAGTGAGAATATCATGCATACTGAATTTTTAGCACATTGCCTGCAGTCTGTGGCACATTAAAATCAGCGTCGGTGTAAATGATGTCGTCGGTGGGGGATTCTGAACAGATAATCCCTGCTCAGGCGGGGAGTCCGCTTAATGTGAGTTTGCCAAATTGGCCCGTAGTGTTTTTCCCTTCTGTTAAATTATCTGTAAAGCTTTATCATTTCCTGATCTGTGTCCCAAGATCGTCGTTACTTTAAAGCCAATATAGGAAAATACCCACTGTTTAGAAGATCGTTCATTGGGAAGCAAAAGCAATCGGATTCTTCTTGTTCTCTGGTTTAGAACTGAAGCTCATATTCACATCCGTACATCCTGGTCAGGATCCTGGGAATACTAGATGGGAGGCAGGAATACAGCCTCATTCACACCTAGAGGTTAATTCTGAGTCGCTAATTCGGGCTTGTTTTAGGGAAGCTTTGAGGAAACTGGAGAACCTGGAAGTGTGGAGAACAGGAGAAACTCGACAGACAGTAACATTTACATTTACAGCATTTAGCAGACGCCCTTATCCAGAGTGACTTACATTTTTATACAACTGAGCAATTGAGGGTTAAGGGCCTTGCTCAGGGGCCCAGCAGTGACAGCTTGGTGGACGAAGGAATCGAACTCACAACCTTTCCGATTGGTAACAGCCCAACACCTTAACCACTAGGCTACCACATCCCCAGTAACATAAGTGCAGGGACTAGGAACCATTACAGAATTAATGTAACATAAAAATTAAGGGCATTTTAGGAAATGTCATTTTACAGATATAAAATTATATATTGAATATATATATATATATGAATTCCTATATATAGCACTATCCCACTAACCACTAATTAGCATGTTAGCTAGCAAGTAAACAAGATTTGTGTGTATTTAATGAGCCATTCGAGTAGCGGCGACACGACACGAGCATCTCAATCAGCTCAGTTTACTACTGAGGGCACTGAACAGGAAGTTTTTTATATTCTGTCCCTCTCTCGATCGCAAAATCCTTCCAGTTCTCTCTATAGTAAAAACTCCCATATACAAGGAGTGTTAATACAAGGAGTGTTAATTCTCACATTAACATCCCCTTACTGAAAATCTGGACGTCATATTTTTTGTGGATCTCAAATGATTACTGATATACGTTAGCAATTTTATTTGTAACTTTATTTCACATTCTATATACTTTTTTTAGTCTAATGGCTTTAGTATTTAACAAATTAAAAAAATATCCACTAGCTAGCCTACGATACTGCTTGAAGTAGTGTGACAGAAAGGCATGTGATTAAAAAAAACACTTCGCAACACAGCCAAAATCTCAAGCTAACACGATCTGACCCGATGTGAGTTGAAGATCACATACTGTGACATGGCTGTCAGAAGAAAAAACTTCCCTAAATCCAGTCAGCTTGCTAACAAATGCTATAACTAGCATAACAACAGGGTGGTTATCGTTAAAGTTGATAGCTAGTTCAGTGTTTAAAAGCTAATGGAAATACTAGCTAGCTAGCATTAACTTGGTAGTTATTGCCTATACATAAATAAATAATTTATTTAAAACAAATGAAGAAATGATATGAAATAATAAATAATTTGTTTTAAATAAATGATTTATTTATGTATAAGCAATAACTACCAAGTTAATGCTAGCTAGCTAGTATTTCTATGTATAGGCAATTAATGCTAGCTAACTAGTATTTCCATTAGCTTTTAAACACTGAACTAGCTAATGGAAATACTAGCTAGCTAGCTAGCATTGGCTTGGTAGTTATTGCCTATACATAAATAAATCATTTATTTAAAACAAATAAAGAAATGATATGAAATAATGAATAATTTGTTTTCACATTGTCTTTCGAGGTCATGTTTTCTTAACCGTAGAATGGAAGTATTGAAAGTATTTTTTAAACCACTTTACAAATGCCTTTTTTAGATGGGAAGAAAAAAGAAAAGAGAGCACTTCAGTGAAAAAGGTACTTCAGTGAATAAAACACAGTCTCGTATCAGTTGTGATCAGTTCCTGGATCTCACCGTGACAGAAGATGGTCCATTTTCTCCCTCCTGCTGTTTGATGAAATTTATACTATGGTGACAAATTGAATTTGTGTTTACGGGCCGGACCGAGGCTCTGCTCCTCGTCTGTATTCTGCTCAGGACAGATCGATAAAGCAAAGCACATTGTGTGTGACAGGAAGAACCCGAGCGATAAAAAAGCACACTCACTTGTATTTGCCGCTTGTATGGTTTCTTTAGGTTGGTGATTAATCAGTGAGGCTGCCACTTTACCACAGCCTGTGTGTGTGTGTGTGTGTGTGTGTGTGTGTGTGTTGTGCAATTTAACAATTTCAACCCCAAGAATTATTTAAAAACAATAAAAATCTTATTATTTTTTTTTTTTATTAAACATGTAAGTACATTGAAATAGCAGTTATCATTAAAAAAATTAAAAAGGTAAATAAATATGACACAAATCTTTGCTGTATAATACATTAAGAATTAAGAGAATTAAAGCGAAGACAAAACAAGAAAGACTGAAAACGACCCATTAAAAGCATTTGTTAAAGTAAACATGACTCCCATTTGCCTACTAGCTTTGTGAGAGCTTGCAAAATAATTATTAAATTCACTCACTCTCTCACTCATTTTCTACCGCTTATCCGAACTACTTCGGGTCACGGGGAGCCTGTGCCTATCTCAGGCGTCATCGGGCATCAAGGCAGGATACACCCTGGACGGAGTGCCAACCCATCACAGGGCACACACACACTCTTATTCACTCACACACTCACACACTACGGACAATTTTCCAGAGATGCCAATCAACCTACCATGCATGTCTTTGGACCGGGGGAGGAAACCGGAGTACCCGGAGGAAACCCCCGAGGCACGGGGAGAACATGCAAACTCCACACACACAAGGTGGAGGCGGGAACCGAACCCCCAACCCTGGAGGTGTGAGGCGAACGTGCTAATCACTAAGCCACCATGCACCCTATTATTAAATTCAATCCAACAAAATAAGTAAAATATACACTATGGAGTTTTGCTGCATATGAAGATGAATTACAAAACATAATTAAGCAATTAAGTAATCTCAGTATTTATTTATATATATATATATAAATACTATCACATCTATTTGCTATCACACAGATTAACAGGTTAGGAACATTTGTAATCAAAATATAAAGAAAATGAGACTTAGACTTGTACACAATGTAATAATAATGTTATTGAATTACACAAACCCAATTTGCATAAACACAAATTACATTAGAGATAAATGTAATGTGGAAATGCCATAAAAGCCAATCAGACTCCTTCTATGAACACATCGCTTCCAATCCTCCTCGACACCAAATTATCCACAATTAGCATTACCATGGCAACGGCGCGTTCGTATGACCGTGTGTTTCCTTCGGGCCGCTCGTGATCTGCAATCCATCACTGGTCATCAATTTCTTCTTCACAGGAAGATTAATGGATGTTAAAGTGTGGATGAAGTATTTCACTACCCGATATCAACCAGTATCTCTCTCTCTCTCTCTCTCTCTCTCTCTCTCTCTCTCTCTCTCACACACACACACACAGATGAAAAAGAGAAGCTGAATGAGGTGCTTGAAAATTCCACAGATCAGACGAAGAGGAGAACAGAAAATTTCTCTGGCCTTATCTCAAATAATACATTATGCTCTACATTTTTCCTCTGTATACTTTATATTCGTCAAGCTAGTCTTTGGATGTTTCAATGCATTTCAGATATATTTCAAATTATTTATTTGGGTAGCGGTCAGGATCTGGTGAATAAGCAATGACACATTTTAGTGTTTTTTTGGGGGCCAAGCACTAAAAGTCTTTTTTATGTTTCCTCATGTTATAGTACGTCTACATGGGAGTCAGTTTCAGCCCATAAAACTCCTCATATTTTTATTATGACAGTTGGTGCAGAGATTGAGGACAATCTCAGATACCGCCACACCAATTTTCATTCATTCATTTACTCATTTTCTACCGCTTATCCGAAATACCTTGGGTCACGGGGAGCCGGATACACCCTGGACGGAGTGCCAACCCATCACAGGGCACACACTCTCATTCACTCACGCAATCACACACTATGGACAATTTTCCAGAGATGCCAATCAACCTACCATGCATGTCTTTGGACCGGGGGAGGAAACCGGACTACCCGGAGGAAACCCCCGAGGCACGGGGAGAACATGCAAACTCCACACACACAAGGCGGAGGCGGGAATCGAACCCCGTCCCTGGAGGTGTGAGGCGAACGTGCTAACCACTAACACCACTAACACCGTGCCCCCCACACCAATTTTGGTCTTTTAAAATATGTCATCTACAGCATCTACCTGTTCCCCCATTTTGAGTTTTTGTCCACAAAGATTTTGTCCAATAAACATGGAATTTGGATCACAGCATCAGGAAATCAGCCTCAACAAGTTTGTTTCTCAGATATGATGGACAGTTATGATGGACAGTTCATCCAGAAAGCACAACAAATTAGATAGCCATGTCATCAACCAGGAAGTGAGGTCAGAGCTCAGTATAACAGTATAAAGGGTTCAGGCTAAGCTTTAGGAATTACTGAAGAACTTCATGAGACACAAACATTACATTTTGATTCTTCTTTCTCTTGATTCCTTGGAAGGTGCCTGTTTTGTCCAGATTCGATTTCTTTTTTTTTTATCTTGCTTAAAATGCATAAGAATGCATATGAAAATGGATAGAAACCCCTCATTTTTGTTGCATCAGTAAGTGTGCTTTATTACAACACCGCATTGTTGATTTTTATTTACCTGTAACCACGTGACACAGAGTGTTTTATTACTTACCTAAAATAGAGAAAGAAAGTAGTCAGACTTTTTAAAAGAATCGCTCAAAATGAGGCATCGACTCTAATTTGAACAAGTATAGCAAGGAAATGTTTGCTAATTTGTTTAATTAGGATAGTCTGTTTTCGTACCTAACACCAGGTTATACTAGCATTGATAGCATCTGTAATAATGATAAGCAGGTCAAATTCTAGCTATTGGTTTATTTGTCTGAGTTATTCATTAGCAAATTATTTAGCATAAAAAAACAAACTTTAGCGATGCGGCAAACTTCCTGTGGTTAAAATGGAACATTTTGTCAATGTAATTTTTCTTCCCTTTTAATGACTTTTAAAATCTATTCTGTAGCTAATAAATAGATAGATAGAGCAATCGATAGCGCGTCCATATTTAATACGCTTTAATATGAAAATTATCCTAGCGAGTATGACATGACTAGAAAGTTCTATGTTGTTATAATTAGCTCACGCAGACCTCAGGGAAACCCAGAGGCTTAAACTGCCTCATTTAGTTTTAGCTTCAAATAAAATGGGGCTTCCAGCTAGTTCTGAAATGGATTTTTTTTTACAATATAAGCTGAAACGGATTGTTCTCAGTGTGACGCAGCAGGAAAAAAGTAGAAAACAATAAGCGCTGTAGGTCAATATCACAGTCACGTTATGTCAGGGGTTTCCTAAGTATTTTCTATAATAATACTCTCACTCACTCACTCATTTTCTACCGCTTATCCGAACTACCTCGGGTCACGGGGAGCCTGTGCCTATCTCAGGCGTCATAGGGCATCAAGGCAGGATACACCCTGGACGGAGTGCCAACCCATCGCAGGGCACACATACACTCTCACTCACTCACGCACTACGGACAATTTTCCAGAGATGCCAATCAACCTACCATGCATGTCTTGGAACGGGGGAGGAAACCGGAGTACCCGGAGGAAACCCCCGAGGCATGGGGAGAACATGCAAAAAAGGTTGGTTGGTAGTCTGAGAGGGTTGGTGGGTAGTCTGAAGAGTGTGCTATTTATGAGTTGGTAATCTGAAAGGGGTGGTAGGTAAGGGCTGCTTGGTAGTCTGAAGGGGTTTGTTGTCTGATGGGATCGGTACATAGGGTTGGTTGGTAGTCTGAGGGGGGTAGGTACGGGTTGGTTGGTAGTCTGAGGGGGTTTGTTGGTAGGGGTTGGCTGGTAGTCTGACAGGGTTGGAAGGTATGTTTTCCACTTTTGTACCACTCTCAGTATACACTTACCACTGCTGATCAGGAACACCACACAATCCTCACTATTTCTGAGACTCCTTGACCCTCTGGCAGTCCAGCCATAATGATTTGCCCTTGTCAAAGTCACTCAGGTCTTTACTCTTGCCCATTTCTCCCTCATCCACCAAATCTATGCCTTAATGTCTAATATATCCCAGACCCTGACATGCACCGTTGTTATGAGATAATTGTGCGAGACAGGCACCACTGTTATAAGATAATACATTATTTGTGTCATCTGTGAGTGATCATCATGTTTTGTCTCATCGCTATCTGATAATTCACAAGACCCCCAATTTCATCCTGTCAGAAATAATCGTTAAATGTAAATTTTTTCAGTTGTGTCATGTTTCTCATTGAAATGTATGAAATCTTAATGGCGATGAATCCATATTCACGCTGATACACGTAACTCACTGCAGTTTATTCATAATACGTTCATTAGTTTTATCTACAGGTGTTAACTTAGGATATATTGCAAAAAAAAAACATTGCTTTTTTCTGTCAATTCTTTTGTTTTACAGTTATATAACAGTATTCAAAATGTAAATGTATTAAACCTCATCAGTCTGCAGGGTAAAAGCCGTTTAACGCCGTTTTTCTTTCTTTCTCTGATAGAAACGTGGGCGGTTAGACTGAAGTTTTCCCGCTCTGCTACAAGTGTATGTTTATTTCTGAAAGCTTATCACAGCCCCCTAGGCAGCGAAGAAACACATGTGGTCGCTCAATACAAAGAGAGACATAGAGAGAGATAGAGAAACAGCTCTAATGGATGTTCTCTTCATCGTATAGACATGAAATCAAAAAAAACATCTCCTAAAGGTCAGCTACCCAAAAGCCATCCGTTGGCAGACAGGCTCTAGAAAATCCGAGAGAATAAGAAAAAAAGCGAGATGTAGGCTAAATAAAGATGAATTGCCTTTTATAATGAGAGAATTGCACTAAAACGGTCCTCAAAAGACCGCTTTGTTCCGCACGGAAAGTCTACAGGCTTCGTTTCTGCGTGACTTTGATGATAAATGCGTCTGTTTCTCAAATCCAAAAACTTCACACAATGAATAAAAATTGCGTGACGACTTTTACCCTTTAAAACCTCCTGGCTCTCTCATAAGAATAAAGTACCTAGTGTAAACCTGGAAGAGAAGCGGTGCTCTAATTCACCTGGAAAATAAATCATGTAGAGATCCTGACCTCTGGTGCTGTTTCATGCCCTGCTGCAGCTCAGACTCTCGTCGCTTGCAGGACGCTCGCTGACGCTCAGGATGCTCAGGATTTCTGTGGATGTGGACGGATCTTACAGAAGACACCATGTAGATTTCTTATTATCAGTTACTTATAAGTGAAGGGAAGAGAAACAGAAAGATGGAGAAAGAGAGAAGGATAGTTAGAAAGAGAGAGGAACAGAGTGACAGAGAGAGAGAGAGAGAGAGAGAGAGAGAGAGAGAGAGGGGAAAGAATTATAGAAAGGAGAGACTGAAGGAGGGAAATAGACAGAAATGAAGGTTGGAGGACAGAAAGACAGATGGAGAGAGAGAAAAGGGAAAAGACAGAAGGGCAGGGAAAAAGAGAGATGTCAGGGTGATGATATGTTATTAGCTTGTCTTGTGTCTATCAAGGTGAGTAAAAACCAGGCAGAGCACAAACAGATGGGTTGTGTGTGTGTGTGTGTGTGTGTGTGTGTGTGTGCGTGAAAGGTAGGATGGAGGTGTGAAAGGTGTGTGAAAGTGAAGGACACAGCAGTGGAGTGAGGAGTTTTGTTTTGATTTTGTTGATGTTTAATTCAGTGATTTGGAAGGTGATTAAAGTTAAATAAAATTTATTCATCTTTAACTGTAACATTAAAATGTGAGAAACATTTCTATTGTTTAAATCGACTGGTTTTATTTAAAACGGCTTTACATAATTTTTGAAATACATTTTATATATATTTACATTGCCTTTGTTTTTTGTTGTCTCCTTATTTATTAATTTTCAAATACAAACATTTTATATTTTAACATTGCTTGTGTTTTTTGTCACCATATTTATTTATTTATTTATTTATTTATTTATCATCAAATTGACTGCTACATTTTTAAATAAATTTCACAGTCTTTTTTATTTAAAAATTAATTCTTGATACCTCTTTTGCGTTTATGTGTTATGAAGTAATTGATATTTCGGCCATTTTATATTAAATAAAAAAAATAGCACAGACTATAAATAATCACTGTCACGTGTGGCAGTTGTTTGTTTGTGTCCTTTTTCTTGCCCTTCAAATTCACATTCTTTTTAATAAACAAAAGAATTAAAGGTTAATGGATTTTGGTGTATTCTTCCTGCATGTGTGCCACATTGAGTTGTGTAGCACACACACACACACACACACACACACACACACACTATCTCTACCCACAATACAATCGGAGCTCTGAGCGATAAGTGAAAACAACGTGTCCATGTTTCATGTTCCTTCATGTCCCGAAAATCAATAAGTAGATGGGGGGAAAAGGCTGACAGTTGGTTTTCTTTACCCGTTTAATCAGGAATAAAAATCGATCCTGAGCTTCTCATACAGGATGAGTTTGGGAGGGGGAACAAAACAAGAGAACAAAAGATGACCTCTGGTCCAGGTTTAGTTTTCCTGTGAAGATGATGGAGAGCGAAAGAGAGCGAAGGCGTCTGGTCTACACATGTATCTGCAGTTAGGAGCTGAATTAATTCACTCATCTTCTACCGCTTATCCGAACTACCTCGGGTCACGGGGAGCCTGTGCCTATCTCAGGCGTCATTGGGCATCAAGGCAGGATACACCCTGGACGGAGTGCCAACCCATCACAGGGCACACACACACTCTCATTCACTCACACACTCACACACTACGGACAATTTTCCAGAGATGCCAATCAACCTACCATGCATGTCTTTGGACCGGGGGAGGAAACCGGAGTACCCGGAGGAAACCCCCGAGGCACGGGGAGAACATGCAAACTCCACACACACAAGGCGGAGGCGGGAATCGAACCCCAACCCTGGAGGTGTGAGGAGAACGTGCTAACCACTAAGCCACCGTGCCCCCAGGAGATGAATTACGCCTCGTAAATAAACAATCAGTGAACTAAGGAATTAAACCCACACCGTGTCGCGCTGTTGTCGGAAATGAATCGATGACAGGACGGTGAGATGAAAGCACAGACATTATTTTTCAAACAGAATAAAACTAAAAGCTTGAAGTAACGAGTAAAAGCATCTCAATCCCATCTGGATCTTATCACCATAAGAAATATTACAGAAATGTCTCGTGTTTTATTAGATATTTTTAATGTGAATTGATGTAATTCACCTCGCAGCCACCAAAGGGCTCCAACGAAAACGCAAAAGGATCAACATGTAGTTTCGTCAAGCGTAAATAATTTAAAAACGTGTAACAATTCAATGGTATAAAATGCGTTTTAGGCTAAACAAGCTGTTAAATAATTCAATTCCCAGACTGTGAAACATCCTGTAAGATATCAGGGTCACTGATTGTACTTTTACTTTCCTGTTTACTTCCAAGTGCACTTTGATGTTGGAGATGAATTTTCTTAAAATCCGAATATTCTTCAACCACACACACACACACACACACACACACACACACACAAAGTTTCACACAGCTAGCAATTCTTATTGAATCTATTGTCATTTTGACCGTATGTTGCATTAAAAACTCCCTGATGCTACATAAAGACAGATCACTGCTTTTTTTGTATAAACTCATGCATCCTTGATTAGCAGCTAATGCTAAGTGGATTTTTTGTAGTATCATTTTTATTGGTATAGTCTTTTCTTATTTTCTTTCCAGCACATCATCTGAGGTAAATGTTGATATTTCTGACAGTTTCATCTATTTTACACTGTCTAGGGCCACCAAGCTGTCACTCCTGGGCCCCTGAGCAAGGCCCTTAACCCTCAATTGCTCAGCTGTATAAATTAGATAAACGTAAGTCGCTCTGGATAAAAGAGTCTGTCAAATGCCATAAATGTAAATGTAAATGTTTAAGTACCTTTCTGTTGTTTATAAACAGTTTTGTGCTAGCTAGCTAGCTTGCTTCAGCCTCAGGGTTGTGCTAGCATACTGTATACTGGGCATTAGCGACTCAGTTGCCTAGCAACAGTGTCCTCATGACTTTTACCTGGATGAACAGCGAGTGTATTTTGTAATTTGTGCACTATTTTCATTAAATTCTGCTAAATATTAGAAGAAAATAATTTGAACAAAGTTCAAAGTTTTTTGACAAAAGTTTGAACAACAACAACAAAAACAACATCTAAAACCAACCAACCAACCAACCAAATTTAATCCAAATAAATGGATTAAAAAATAATTAATGTCAATTTAAATTTAAATATTATGTGTATAATAAAGAAAACCCAGTTAACTGATTCTAAGTGTAAATACTGTAAATCATTTTATCTCTAGAGTCTTTCCTCAGTAATATATCAACACACCTGAGAAAAAGGTTGACACTTTCTTTGCTTTTCCTCTGATTTGTGTGAAACACGTAACAGTTATTTGCTATCAGGTGAAATTATCAGTCTCATTATTTAACTTATGTTCAGTGTTCGTGTTTCCCGGTTGCCTAGCAACAGTGTTCACGTGACTTGTACCGTTTACAAGCAATGTAGCTACATTTACGCTTTATTTTATTTCATTCGAAATAGATGCTCAAAGTGCATTATGGGTAATTCGAACTGTTCATGTAAACATCAAAAAATATATGCGTTTGATATTTTATTTAAAATGGCTGAATTTCCAATACTGACTCTAACTAGACCTGAATTCCAACATGTAGCACAGAGCACAAAAAATATCCATCATATAATTCCACCAGCATCTGCTTTCAGCTTCAGCGGCTTTTAATCGCGTTGCTTACGGCCTTTCGCATGAAGACTGATGTGTTGAATTTTGCACTGGGCCAAAATGAGGTCAAGCTTCATTTCAGTCCTGAATGAAATACCAGGTCATAACATTCATCATTTCTTCTCATTCTATTTATTTGTTTATTTATTTATTTGTTTTTGTTTATTACGGCATTAGAAAGGAGTGATGTTGTACGTTTTTTTCAAGGTAGGCTGATTTTTGGTAAGTAATACATCCGAAACTCATCGTGGTGTAGACGGACGTCCTTCAAGGTGCGTTATCGTGTCTTTGTGTGATCGTGTCGCTGCTCCACACTGTTGAGCAACAGTTTAACCGCTAGGTTCTTAAGAAACCTGTTGGGCTTCAAACACTCACTTTAAACAGGAGAAATAATCCAATAGCTAAAAATGCCCAAGGAACATCTCTACACCGGTGATCTGTTTAGTTCTCCAGATATATATGAATATGAAGACATGCGAATGAGAAACTCTCCAGCATCCATGTAGACATTTCAGTGTGCTAAACAAGGCAAAAGCCTGTTAAAATAGACGGTAAATTATTAACATATATTAATAACATTGGCTAATTCTGCATCACTACCAGACATATGGGATCTACAACAGTTCGCGTACCGCCAGAACCGCTCTACTGAGGACGCCATTGCTCATCTTCTCCACACTACGATGAGCCACCTGGACTGCAGAAAAGGGAATTATGCAAAAATGCTGTTTGTGGACTACAGTTCAGCGTTCAACACCATAATTTCCCTCCATTCTCACCTCTAAGTTGGAGGTCCTGTGTCAATGGATCTCCAACTTCCTGACAGACAGACCACAATCCGTACAGGTGGGAAACACACCTCATCCACCCTCACCCTCAGCACTGGAGCTCCCCAGGGTTGTGTTCTGAGCCCCCTGCTGTACTCACTTATGACTGTGTGGCCACTTCCAACTCCAACACCATCATCAAGTTTGCTGATGACACTGTCGTGGTGGGCCTGATCTCCAACAACGACGAGACGGCCTACCTACAGGAAACTAAAAACCTGGAGAGATGGTGCCAGGAGTTGATAGTGTACTTCAGCACAAAGCAGGAGCAATCATACCAACCGCTAAACATCAGCGGGACCCCCGTAGAGAGAGTGGACAGTTTCCGGTACCTGGGTGTTCACATCACACAGGACTTGTCTTGGTCATGTCACATCAACACCCTGGTGAAGAAGCGTCTGTAAAGCAGCGTCTGTACCATCTGAGACGTTTAAGGGACTTCAAACTACCCACTCAGGTGCTAAAGACTTTCTACACCTGCACCATTGAGAGCGTCCTGACGGGTAGCATCACTTCCTGGTTCGGGAACAGCACCATGTAGGACAGGCGAGCCCTCCAGAGGGTGGTGCGGACAGCTGAACGTATCATCCACACCGAGCTCCCTGACCTGCAGGACATCTACAGCACGCGGTGCCGGACCAGAGCCAGGAAGATTGTAAAGAGACAAAGGTTTGTGGATAAACCTTTATTATCAGAATTTGGCAGTGATTTAAAGATAAAGCTGAGGTGTACTCATGGAATTTATATTTCTTCTCCTTAATGCCAAGCTCTGAAAACAAAAATGTTTGTTCTTAGATTTTTGTTTTAAAAAAAATAAGCACCCTCTCTCTATATGTCTGAAACGCCGTACAATCTGTTTTCATTATACACAACAACCGAAATTATACACAAACAGCCAGGTGTAATATAACCTTGTCTTTCCTGTGGCTTATTTTAAAAGAAATACCGTCTGCACTCCCTGCTGAGAACCAGTCTAGATGGAATTCACTTTTTTTCTATTTCCCCACTCACATAATCTTCTCTCTGTGAACACGTGCGATTTAAAGACGAACTGCTTGCTTGTGTTGTCGGGCAGAAACGTGACCGAAAGTGGATACTATGTTCAAATTGATTTTTATGCAGTGGCGTGTTGGGTGTAATGCATAATGAAAGTAAGAACAAGCATTTCAGCTGTGTGTGTGTGTGTGTGTGTGTGTGTGTGTGTGTGTGCTTTCAGCTGCTTAACGCTTGTGAAAAAATCGAACGTGTAGCTTGTGCAGTGCTCAATAACAGATGAGAAGATGAGAGCTCACCAATTTTAGTGCTCTGATTCTCCTCTCTGCTTGCTTAGACGTCTGCTTCATGACATTACCAGGCAGAGATGGGGGACTCGAGTCATATGACTTGACTCGAGTCAGACTTAAGTCGCAAATTTGAGACTTGAGACTTGCTTGACAAATATTAAAAAAAGACACGACTTGACTTTAACTTGACATTCATGAATTGAGACTTGACTCGGACTTGAGTTAAACGACTCAGAGATGGGGGACTCGACTTGACTCGAGTCAGACTTAAGTCGCAAATTTGAGACTTGAGACTTGCTTGACAAATATTTATAAAAGCCTCGACTTGACTTTAACTTGACATTCATGACTTGAGACTTACTTGTGACTCGCACACGTGTGACTTACTCCCACCTCTGCTACCAGGTCATGAGAAGTTTAGAAGATGACCTGTGATGGAGAAAGACTCCATATAACTTCAAACCTTAAAGAGCAAACAAGATAAAAAAGCAGACAAATCGATAAAATGTACGAATAAAACAATTCAACACCAGCAGGTTACTGACCCAAGTGCAAAAAATTTACGCAAATAAAGCTTTAAACAAAGGTACAAAGTAGCTTCACCGAAATCCTTGATAAAAACGACGACAAAGATTAAAATGAAATTAATTCTTATCACTAACGAGCAAACCTGAGGAAAGACACCCTGAGAAGATATGACGAAGAAACCTTCAGAAGAACCAGATTTTTAATGAGTTTTCAAAAGTTATTTTGTTCTTAGAAACTGTTTTAATCAAAGTGTGAGATTTCGAAGCACAGAGAGAACAAGAGTTGGATGTTGAAAGTAACCAGATAAACTACATACGATCTATTAATACCACCGATTCTAGGAGTAAATGTACAGTAATCAGGAACTCGAAGGTATTCACAGCCATTATTCTTCTGTTTAATAGATTATTAAAAGGGTTAGTCACCCCTAGATCACATAAATGCTAAAGCAATCTAGCTCTTATTTATGGAGTATTAAGCTGTATGTGAGTGGACTGGCTGCAGGCCATGTACAGAAAATGCAGTGCTTTTTATTCAGGCCGTGGTCTGGACACCGCTGTCCTAATTAGAGGTCAACGCTGATGATGTAATCATGAGAGATGGACACTGCCTCTTAATGCCTTGCAACTGGATCGTTCATGCGGAATTGCTCTCTTCTTAATGGCCTGTTCTGTTCTGTTGTGCTCTCACGTCGTCTCTTCACATCAAGGAACGTCAGATTGAGAACGGAGATGTGAGAAATGTTTGCGCTTTTTTTTGTTGTGCTTCTTCATTTCTTCCCTTTAATGCTCTGCTACCCAAACTGCCTCTCTCTCTTTCTCTCTCTCTCTCTCTCTCTCTCTCTCTCTCTACTCCATGTATGTTTTATGAAGCTGAGAGCTAAAATGTCAACTCGAAGCACACTGCAGCTGTGATAATTAGGCAGAAACAGTGGAACTGAAATGGAATTTCACTCCTCATTAAAAGTTAGAAAGTCCTCTGTGGTGTTTTGCAATATCTGAATATTTATTTCTATATTTAAATAATACAATTTTCTTTGTCCTATACATTATACTGTGTGTGTCTACAGTATAACGGCACTCCATCGTTCACCATCAGACACCAACATTTACCGCCAGACTCCATCATTCATCATTAGACACTGACATGCACCATCCAACACCATCAGACACCAGCTTTCACCATCAAACACCAACATTTACTATCAAACAGCAAACATCAAACATTTACCTTCAAAGATCAGACATGTATATTCACCAGCAGACACCAACATTTACCATCAAACATCAGACACCAACATCCACCATCAGACACTGACACTCACCATCAGACACTGACACTCACCATCAGACACCAACATTTATCATCAAACATTAGACACCAACATTTACTATCAAACATCAGACACCAACATCCACCATCAGACACCAACATTTATCATCAAACATTAGACACCAACATTTACCATCAAACATCAGACACCAACATCCACCATCAGACACTGACACTCACCATCAGACACCAACATTTATCATCAAACATTAGACACCAACATTTACTATCAAACATCAGACACCAACATCCACCATCAGACACCAATATTTATCATCAAACATCAGACACCAACATCCACCATCAGACACTGACACTCACCATCAGACACCAACATTTACCATCAAACATCAGACACCAACATCCACCATCAGACACTGACACTCACCATCAGACACCAACATTTATCATCAAACATTAGACACCAACATTTACCATCAAACATCAGACACCAACATCCACCATCAGACACTGACACTCACCATCAGACACCAACATTTATCATCAAACATTAGACACCAACATTTACCATCAAACATCAGACACCAACATCCACCATCAGACACTGACACTCGCCATCAGACACCAACATTTATCATCAAACATTAGACACCAACATTTACCATCAAACATCAGACACCAACATCCACCATCAGACACTGACACTCACCATCAGACACCAACATTTATCATCAAACATTAGACACCAACATTTACTATCAAACATCAGACACCAACATCCACCATCAGACACTGACACTCACCATCAGACACCAACATTTATCATTATTATTCACCAGCAAACACCAACCTCCACCATCAGACACCAACATTTACCATCAAACATCAGACACCAACATCCACCATCAGACACTGACACTCACCATCAGACACCAACATTTACTATCAAACATCAGACACCAACATCCACCATCAGACACCAATATTTATCATCAAACATCAGACACCATCATTCAACATTATTATTCACCATCAAACGCCAACATAAACCATCAGACACCAACATTTATCATCAAACATCAGACACCAACATTTATCATCAAACATCAGACACCAACATTCAACATTATTATTCACCATCAAACACCAACATCCACCATCAGACACCAACATTTACCATCAGACACTGACACTCACCATCAGACACCAAAATTTACCATCAAACATCAGACACCAACATCCACCATCAGACACTGACACTCACCATCAGACACAAACATTTATCATCAAATATTAGACACCAACATTTACCATCAAACATCAGACACCAACATTTATCATCAAACCTCAGACACCATCATTCAACATCATTATTCACCATCAAACACCAACATTTACCATCAAACATCAGACACCAACATCCACCATCAGACACTGACACTCACCATCAGACACCAACATTTACCATCAAACATCAGACACCAAAATTTACCATCAAACACCATCATTCACCATCAAACACCAACGATTCACCATCAGCCGAATATGGAGAGTGGAGGTTAATTGAAGCAGCAGGAAGCACTTGATTCTTCTCACTTGTGTTATTACCAGCAGCCCACATACGTGCTTTGCTTTCAGTAGACACTGTTGTCAGAGTGTGATTGAGTAGGCAGAATCGAGAAAACACTACACACACTCCTTTGAACCTGAACTCGAATTTAGTCACAAAAGACAAGAGTTTTTTTTTTTGCTTTTTATTAAGTGGATGAGAAGCACACTGGAAAGTGCTCGCACTACATAAAAACTGTAATAAAAAAAAAAAGAAAAAGCGAGAATAAAAGAAGTGTGAAGCTCCATAAAAGTGGCCTGTCTGCAGAACGCTCCTTCACACACCCACCCACACACACACATATACACACACCCAGCCACACACACACACACACACACACACACACACCAGCACTACAGTGTCGGATGAGCTGAGGAAACATTTCTGTCTAGTATTCGCACAGTACGTCTATATGTAAAACGGATTGAATAAATAATCCCAAGGATACATATTTGTTTCCTGTCTTTCTATAACAGCAGGAAGAACATTTACCAGTGATTTATGTTATGGTGGGAAATATACAAAGAAGTTTATTGAATCTCGAACATGATGATCATCTGCCTGCGTTCACTTTAGCACGGTGACTCTCTTTTCAGTGCAAAATGATTCAAAATGACAAAATTCAACTGTTGCTACAGTTCAGATATTAGATCTGTATTCCACTCACGGGGAATTATTCCAGCAGATGGAGCACGTCTAATTACATTTTATGATTTATGTGATCATTTGCGTGGCATCCAGGGAAAGATCACTGGGAATACTGATTCAATAATTTCTCGATCTAAAGCAGGAAATTAATAACGGCCTTGAGAATCTCTCCATATCAGACAATATAATGTTAACCCTGGAGGTTAATGTGGTGTTTACAACTTTATGATTGTTCTTTGCAGGCTTTCTTGCTTGGAAATGGAGCAAATATGCAAATTAGAGATTGTTTTTAGAGCAGAATTATTGACGCAAACACATAGATCTTATTTCACTGGCATCAACAACTTTATCCCCAAGTTTCATAATGAGATTCTGAGAGTGGTGCTAATAAGTCAAACTCGGGCATTAAAAGCTGAGGCTGGGTAACAATATGGCTTTCAACGTGGCCTTGTGGACTTCCTGTTCTGCATTCCGCAATAATTCATCGGTTTAAGTGAAGTTATGAGACTCGTGGATGGAATCGTGATCGGTGGCATGATGACATGCTTAATGTGACAAAATTATAGAATTCGATTTCAGTTAATTTGAATAAATTCTTTATTTGTATATGTATGCAGATTCACAATGGAACACCATTCTCAATCAAACCCCAACTTAGTATACTGTTAAAACTTCAAACACCTACAGTTACTGCCAAACACCAACACAGTACACTGCCAAACCCTCAAATATCATCATTTCCTGTCAAACACCAACACAGTACACTGCCAAACCCTCAAATATCAACATTTCCTGTCAAACACAAACACAGTACACTGCCAAACTCTCAAATATCAACATTTCCTGTCAAACACCAACACAGTACACTGCCAAACTCTCAAATATCAACATTTCCTGTCAAACACCAACACAGTACACTGCCAAACTCTCAAACATCAACATTTCCTGTCAAACACCAACACAGTACACTGTCAAACCCTCAAACACCAACATTTCCTGTCAAACACCAACACAGTATACTGTCAAACACTCAAACACCAACATTTCCTGTCAAACACCAACACAGTACACTGTCAAACCCTCAAACACCAACATTTCCTGTCAAACACCAACACAGTACACTGTCAAACCCTCAAACACCAACATTTCCTGTCAAACACCAACACAGTACACTGTCAAACCCTCAAACACCAACATTTCCTGTCAAACACCAACACAGTACACTGTCAAACCCTCAAACACCAACATTTCCTGTCAAACACCAACACAGTACACTGTCAAACCATCAAACACCAACATTTCCTGTCAAACACCAACACAGTACACTGTCAAACCCTCAAACACCAACATTTACTGTCAAACACGAACACAGTACACTGTCAAACCCTCAAACACCAACATTTCCTGTCAAACACCAACACAGTACACTGTCAAACCATCAAATACCAGCATTTACTGTCAAACACCATCAAAGTACACATCAAACCCTCAAACACCAACATTTCCTGTCAAACATCAACACATTACACTGTCAAACCCTCAAACATTAACACAGTACACTGTCAAACCCTCAAACATCAACACAGTACACTGTCAAACCCTCAAACACCAACACAGTACACTGTCAAACAGTCAAACACCAACATTTCCTGTCAAACACCAACACAGTACACTGTCAAACCCTCAAACACCAACATTTCCTGTCAAACACCAACACAGTACACTGTCAAACCATCAAACACCAACATTTCCTGTCAAACACCAACACAGTACACTGTCAAACCCTCAAACACCAACAATTACTGTCAAACACCAACACAGTACACTGTCAAACCATCAAACACCAACATTTCCTGTCAAACACCAACACAGTACACTGTCAAACCCTCAAACACCAACATTTCCTGTCAAACACCAACACAGTACACTGTCAAATCCTCAAACACCAACATTTACTGTCAAACACCAACACAGTACACTGTCAAACCCTCAAACACCAACATTTCCTGTCAAACACCAACACAGTACACTGTCAAACCCTCAAACACCAACATTTCCTGTCAAACACCAACACAGTACACTGTCAAACCCTCAAACACCAATATTTCCTGTCAAACACCAACACAGTACACTGTCAAACCCTCAAACACCAACATTTCCTGTCAAACACCAACATAGTACACTGTCAAACCCTCAAACACCAACATTTCCTGTCAAACACCAACACAGTACACTGTCAAATCCTCAAACACCAACATTTACTGTCAAACACCAACACAGTACACTGTCAAACCCTCAAACACCAACATTTACTGTCAAACCCTCAAACACCAACGTTCCTGTCAAACACCAACACAGTACACTGTCAAACCCTCAAACACCAACATTTACTGTCAAACACCAACACAGTACACTGTTACTTGCTCACTGGGCAGATATATCTGATTTATCATCATTACCAGTTTAATGCTGAAAAATAATCTTGTGATGCTCCAGAACCTGGAACATCCCACCTTCTGAGGTTTGCACTAAAAGCTACAAGCATTTTGAGTTTTGACAGCACCTTCTGATCTTGATCTGTGGCAGATTTTCTTCTCTTTTCTAATAAATTTGAGTAATCACAACACACACACACACACACACACACACACACACACACACACACACACACACACTAAAAAGCTTAGAAGAAAGACATACTGCTTGACACCTGTGATGTTGGAAAGGTGTGACAGGAAGTCGGTCTGAATGTGAGAATTCACACTGCGCGTATTTGACTGAAAGATGGATCAGTCTGTATGACACGGCTTTGTTGTTTTGCTGCGTGCCACCAGCCTTTTATCTTTAGTTCATTCTCCGTGACGGACTAGTCAAGAAATACCTGCATGTTTTATTTTTACCTGTTTGACAGTTTATTTGATGTTGCTCTTGTTGCCACAACATGCCTTGCAACATACACAGTAAACATATCACATAAAAGCTAATATACAGTGTCAAAGCTGTCCTGCTGACTGAAAGCTAATACTGTATATGCGAAAAAGCTAGGAGAGCAAAAGCTAGCCCAGTGAGTGAAAGCTAACCAATCATGTGAAAGCTAACTTAGAGAGTAAAAGTTTACCTAATGAATGAAAGCTGAACTAACAAGTGAAAGCTAATGCAGAGGGTGAAAGTTAACCTACCACATGAAAGCTAACCTAGCAAGTGAGAACTAAGTTAGAGAACAGATGCATACTTAACAAGTAAAAGCTAAGTTAGTGAATAAAAACTAAACAAGCAACTGAAAGCTAACTTAATCCTAGGAGTAAATCCTAGCTACACTTGCTAGTTTAGCTTTCACTTACTATGTTAGCTTTCACTCTCTTGGTTAGCTTTAACTTGCTAACATAGCGATTGAAAGCTGACATACTGTAGGTAGTGGAAGCTAACCTAGCGATTGTAGCTTGGATTTGGAGGTTTAACGGAACACTCGGGTCTTGTATCATTTCTTCTACCATTTTTTCTTCTGAGCAGGAGTGTGTGAAGTGTGATTGCTGTAAAGAGGAAAAGGAATAAAGGAGAAGGTGGAGGAGGAAGAGAATAAAATCTTGCTCCATCTCATAAAAAGAAATGATTTAGGCTTCATTTGCTCCTGCAGTATCCAGCTCTTAGGCTGTAGGGGAAACGCTGCTCCCCCTGTTTCTGCCATCTGGCCCTGTGCAGGAAGTAAACACATGGAAATGTGGCTCCGCATAATGTGTAACAAACCGACTTAGACGTAATCAAAAACAACAAAACCATTTAACATAAATTTAAAGCGGAGAGAGAATAAGAGACGATATCCAACTATACACTGTAAAAACTAAACTCTACAGAAAACAATCTATACTACACCATACAACTATCTAATTTACAGTATATTAATGTTTAACTAATAGGTCAAATATATGACATTAAATATGTAGTAAATTCTTTTAGATTTATAAACTATAGATTTTGAACTATAGAAGAAATCTGTACGATACAAGAACAACACTCACTCTCACTCACTCACTATGTCTTTGGACCGGGGGAGGAAACCGGAGTACCCGGAGGAAACCCCCGAGGCACGGGGAGAACATGCAAACTCCATACACGCAAGGCAGAGGCCGTGAACGTGCTAACCACTAAGCCACCGTGCCCCCAAGAACAACACTACATTACAAAATATTATGCTATAGAAATCTATAGTATGCATCAACAAATATATACTGTATATGACCAAATCTGTAGAAATCTATATTAAGATATCTATAGTAATAAACATTAAAAAAACTATATTATGCTTGAACAAAGCTGGACTATACATTAAAAACGTTATAGATATATAAATTAAGAAATCTATGCATAAAATCTATAATATACATGTATAAAGTTATAGTATGCATTAAGGTATCTTAATCTAAACAAAACCGTACTAGGCATTAATGAACCTATACTATACAGTACATGATCACAGCTACAGCATGCTCGAGGAAATCTATAGTAATATATGGCAAGAAGTCTATACTGTAAATGAAGAAAACTGTATTATGACAAAACTATATGATGCACATTAATGAATCTATATTATACATGAAAAGAGCTGTAGTATACATTAAAAACCTTACACTGTATGTCGTGACAACGAGGCCGACAGGTACTTGTTATGGAATCTATACTATAAATGAACAAAGCTACTGTATAGTATGTGTTTAGGGATCTATAGTAATAGATATAACAAGTTATAGACTGCGGTATAAGGAGATAGGGAGAGAAAAGCAGGTGATGTGCAGAGGAGCTCACGTGCATCACGGTTGAGGTAGTTTCCAGTGAGGAGTCCTGCTCATGCTGTCATCCTCAAATCATCTCCACATTCATCACATCCCTCCATCCTCAGCTCCTCATTCCAGACCAACACACGAGGGAGGATCAATACTGCACTCATGTGCACTGGCAAACAGGACCACACACACACCTAAATCTCTTTGAGTTAAACGCACAATGCCACATTCAGGGTGTGAGTATGAGACTGGTCCAATAGAACATGGCATCTTAAGTCTAATTGAGAATAAGTTCGGTTTAGCCGTTTGTTCCATTCTTAGTTGTAAAAATGTTCCACATCTTTCACATTGTGAGGGAATTTCCTGTGCCTCTTCTATATGTTTTTCACTGGATTATCATCTGGGATTGAACAGGGCCATTCCAAATTGTCGATCTTCCTCTTTTGAAGCTGTTGCTTTGTTTTGACTGTAAGGGATCCACCACAAACCCCCTCCTTCCCACCAGAGGGAGCCATCGCCAGAGGTCCAGAGGTTATAAGTGAGTTGTTAGTTCTGCTATCGTACCAAGCCGTTACTTTATTCCCACTGCCTGTATTTCATATGTGCTGAACTCTTGCTGTGTTTTTACACTCTTGGATTGTGTTTTGATTTTTTTTTGCATTGCGTACTGTATTGCATACTGCTTGGCTCTTTGGACTCTACTTGTTTTCTGGTTTTGGATTGTGCTTTCTGTTTTGGATTTGTTTTCCCGCATTACATCTCGACAAATCTGCATAAGGATTCAACAGGAAATCCACCGCTTTCCTCACATTGACTGGGATTTTTGTTTGTAATCAGGTAGAATAGTGATGTGGTGGCCTAGTGGTTAAGGTCTTGGACTACCAATCGGAAGGTTATGAGTTTGATCCCAGGTCCACCAGGCTGCCACTGTTGGGCCTCTAAGCAAGGCTCTTAACCCTTGATTGCTCAGTTGTATAAAAATTAGATAATGTAAGGGAGTCTGCCAAGTGCTGGAAATGTAAAAGATATTTTTTTTATTCACAGCTACTTATCAGATTAAATACAGGTTTTGTCCAAAAAAAATTTATTATCTGGAGTTACTATCAGGCTTAGTGGTTAACACGTTCGCCTCACACCTCCAGGGTTGGGGGTTCGATTCTTGCCTCCGCCTTGTGTGTGTGGAGTTTGCATGTTCTCCCCGTGCCTCGGGGGTTTCCTCCGGGTACTTCGGTTTCCTCCCCCGGTCCAAAGACATGCATGGTAGGTTGATTGGCATCTCTGGAAAATTGTCCGTAGTGTGTGATTGTGTGAGTGAATGAGAGTGTGTGTGTGTGTGTGCTGTGATGGGTTGGCACTCCGTCCAGGGTGTATCCTGCCTTGATGCCCGATGACGCCTGAGATAGGCACAGGCTCCCCGTGACCCGAGAAGTTCGGATAAGCGGTAGAAGATGAGTGAGTGAGTGAGTAAGTGAGTGAGTTACTATCAATTATTTCCTCTATTTTAACTCAATCCCCAGTCTCAGCTGAAGACTCATGCATGGCTTCCTGTAGATCCATCAGTGTTGTTGTCTCTTGGCAGCTTCCCTTTTCTCTATTAGTTGATCACTGGGTTCCTGGGTACATCTAATTATTTGGAATTTTTTGTACACCTCTTGTCTATCTATCTATCTATCTATCTATCTATCTATCTATCTATCTATCTATCTATCTATCTATCTATCTATCTATCTATTTACACCTATATTTGTTATATTTGTTAACTGATGATTCCTTGGTCAATAGTTTTTAAAATTTTATTTATATCTTCTAAACGTAAACATTAACCGTAATTCTTGTGCACATATTTTAAGAATCATAAGACATCCGTTACATTTTAAAAATTATTTTCAGAATTGTTTTATTAAAATTTTACATTTAATAAATAAATAAATACTTATGATATATTTGTGTGTGTGTATATATACATTCACGTTTGTGTTACATTTGGCAGCTGCTTTTATCCAGAGTGACTTACATTATATACAACTGAGTATTAAGGGCCGGGCTGAGGGGCCCAGCGAGCGACAGCCTTGTAGACCTGGGATTCGAGCTTACAACCATCCAATCAGTAGGCCAACAGCTTAACCACTGAGCTACCACATCCCCATACACGTATACATTATGTATGTGTGTATATATATTTATAATGTTTGTTAGCTGTGAGATAGGTACAGTATGACCTTCTTGTTCTTTTCTTCTCTCTTGGTTAAGTTCATGTAGAGTTGTTCTTTTTCAGCTCTAACATCACTTGGTGATGTGTTGGTTCCACTGAGGAAATCTCTTATCCAGCTGTCCTCTCTGTTCTTGTGCTGGGGTTTAACTGTTTTTACAATGTCACAATGCTCGAACAGGCTGAAGGAGGTCATGGAAGCTTCTGAGGTCCATTTCAAAATGCTCATCTGTTACTCTAACAGTGTCACCACTCTTTTTTTTTTTTGGGTGATTTTGCAAGATGGCAATTTGTGGTGTCTGAATTTTTTCCCCATCTATATTTTGTCTGTCAATCTGTCTTTTTGTCTGTCGATCTATCTATAAAATCTATCGGCCTACTTTTGCAGTCTGTCTGTGTGTTTTTTCATACGTCTGTTTTTCTGTCTGTCATTGACTGCTGCATGTAGATCAGCACCATAGAATATGATAAAGATAATGAAAATGGTACTCGGTGGCACTCAGATCAACCATATGGTCTTTCCTGTTAATTGGTGTGTGAAAACACTCTCACTCTTTCACACGTCATGAGCAGACGCAGCAGCTCCGCTGTGAATGCGAGATTCCTCTGATCAGTGTGAGTCTTTTCACACTCTTTATTTAACTTGGGGGAATAGAGTAGCTCAGCGTTTGCTGTCTGTAAATCAGAGGAGAAGAAACGCAGTGTTGAAAACATTCAACCAATAGGATTTCAACCACTGATCACATGACCTCATCTTTATTTCCTCAACAGTTGGAATTTGATGGTATTGGTCAAGTGAGAGTTTATATATACATTTAAATAATTACAAAAATATCTAGAATTATTTAAAATAAAAAGTGTCTGGGGAGAGCGAAGTCTGGGCATCCCTGCTTAGACTGCTGCCCCCGCGATCCGGCCCCGGATATGCGGTAGAAAATGGATGGATGGATGGATGGATGGATAAAATAAAAAAAATAAATAAATAAAAATGGCTGGATGGATGGATGGATGGATGGATAAAATAAAAAAAATAAATAAATAAAAATGGATGGATGGATGGATGGATGGATGGATGGATAAAATAAAAACTCAGTAAAATAATATAGATTTTCTTTTAAGTTAAACTGTACAATAACATTAAGGTAAAATTACAATATGCAACTTACTTTTACATAAAGATATGAAAGAAATATCGTTATTATTTTACTTTCATATTTAATTTGTTGTTTTAAATATGACATGAGTTTTTATCAATATAATAACAATAAAATGATTAATCCATGAATTAAATTAATTAATAAAAAATTTTTTATTTGATTTATTGTAGTTAGGTTTCGTGAGGTTCAATTAAATCAATTTGAATATATCTGTAAAACAGCATTACATAAGAATATGAATTTAGCACTAGTTGAGCTTAAAAGATTTATGTATTAAAATAATTCAAAGAAACATCATGGAATAAAATAAAGTATAATTTTTAATATTTAAATTTTAAAATTGAATATGAATCTCATGACATGAAAATAATAATAATAATAATAATAATAATAATAATAATAATAATAATAATTTTATTTAAATAAAATACAATTATTAAAAATATAATGCAATAAAAAGAATTTAAATAATGAACCTAAACATTTCATATTGTAAATATGAAATAGTAAATTTTATTAAAATGAAAATTTTTACATTTAATTTAAATATTGTCTTGGTAGGTCGAGTTTACATGTACGAATAGTGATACAGTCAATACCCACACTAGCACGATGGTCAACTTCTATCTCTCTCTCTCTCTCTCTCTCTCTCTCTCTCTCTCTCTCTCTCTCTCGCTCTCAAACACACATTCACGCACTCACACACACATACACACACACGAACGCACAGCCTTGGGTCACTTGAGATTGAGTGATTGACAGCTTTGTGGGTCAAGGGGTTGAGAAACAGAGAGAGAGAGAGAGAGAGAGAGAGAGAGAGGGAGAGAGAGAGAGAGAGAGAGAGAGAAAAGCTCTCTTGCCCGGAGCAGTGTGTATCTGAGAGAACTGATAAGAATGGCGAGAGATGAGAGACATATGGAGGAGGAAGATTAAAAAAATGAGTAGTGCTGAGGGAAGAGGCGCTGCTTCTTCAGCAAAATGAAAAGGAGGATATAAGAGGAGGAGAGACACCTGTGAGGAAGAGGAGAGAAATCATTAAGGGTGATGAAGAACAGGAGGAGAATCTCTTATGAGGAAAAGAAAGAGTGATGCCAACATGGATGAGAAGGAATAGGAGGAAAAACACCTGTTAGGAAGAAGAGTTGAAAGACATCTGTATGAAAGAGGAGAAAGAGGCAGACAGACACTGGTGAATAAAAGGAAGAGAAAGATCTGTGAGGAAGAGGAGGAAGAGGAAGAATACAAGGAAATATGGCTATGGTTTTTCTTTCTTTCTTTCTTTCTTTCTTTCTTTCTTTCTTTCTCTTTTCCTCTTTTTTATATATATATGTAGATGTTTTTTCGATTCCTCCCCTCTCGCTCCCTCTCTCTATCTCTCTCTCTCTCTCTCTCTCTCTCTCTCTCTCTCTCTCTCTCTCTCTCTCAGCCTCATATTGACATTTTTTTTTCTCCTCAGTTTGAACTTTTGTTCTGAAATTTTTTTAACTTGAGAAAATAAATCCCCAAAAAAAAAAAAAAAAAAATTTCTATCTTAGGAAATTATAGCTCCATATGTTGCCATGGCAACAAACACATCGTCATGATTATAACATCAAAAGACTCTGATAGTCGCGGAGGCGCAGACGACGGAACTCGCGGCCAAACGGACAGAGAGCCGTTTCAATTATTCAGGAGCTTGCAGGTAAAATGATCTCATATCCAAACTCTGACATTTCATTACAGCACTTCTGAGAGAAAAAAAAGAAAAGAGAGAGAGAAAGAGAGAGATATTTTCTCAGCAGCTCGGTTCCTACTCATCATAACGACACTTCGCAGTGACACATATATCTATTATTCATGATTCAGTGTTGTTTTATATCATCTTTTCTTTTTCTCTGTGTCTCGTTTCCTCTCACTCTTCCCTCGTCAGTCTGCTGCTGTTTCACTGTGGAAAAGATCAGGATGCAGGAACGATTTGCAAAACCCCGAAATGGGTCGAAGTCAAAGATATTTTCAACATATTTTTAGGACACATTCATTCATTCTTTCATTCATTTTCTACCGCTTATCTTAGCTTATTACGGGGAGCCTGTGCCTATCTCAGGTGTCATCGGGCATCAAGGCAGGATACACCCTGGATGGAGTGCCAACCCATCGCAGGGCACACACACACTCACACACTACGGACAATTTTCCAGAGATGCCAATCAACCTACCATGCATGTCTTTGGACCGGGGGAGGAAACCGGAGTACCCGGAGGAAACCCCCGAGGCATGGGGAGAACATACAAACTCCACACACACAAGGTGGAATCGAACCCTCAACCCTGGAGGTGTGAGGCGAACGTGCTAACCACTAAGCCACCGTGCCACCCTTATTTTTAGGACAGGAATACAGGAAAACTCCTCTACAGCTACAGTCTGGTTGTGTTTATACTAATAACACAATCTTACACACGTCCATTTCCAACTGTTTATTCATTCATTCATTCATTCATTCATTCATTCATCCTCAGTGAAAGCTCAGTGGATCCCTATCGTGTTTTAAATAAATACGGAAGGAGAGAGTCGAAGCTTATCGGCGATGATGTTCAAGCCATGGGATCGTTTGTAGCTTAAAACTTTAGCTTAGCTTAGCTTTAAATTTTCACATTTTTACTTCTGCTGATTGTATTTATGCTTCAAAATTCATAAATAAATTTGTAAAAGATCATCCTGATGAAAAAATAAACCCTGTGTGTATGGAGTCTGCATGTTCTCTTTGTGCTTCCGGGGTTTCTTCAGGGTTCTCCGGTTTCCTCCCCAGTGCTAAGACATGCATTGTTGGCTGTTTATCATCTCTAAGTGTGTGAACGAGTGTGTTTGAAGATGTGCCCTATGATGAGTTGTCTTCTTGTCCAGAATGTCTTCCTGTCCACATGTCCTGCCATGTGTCCCCTGGTATAGACTCAAGGTTTCCCGTGACATCGTGTAAGATAAACAGTACAGAAAATGGACGGATGGAAAAGAGCATGTCTGAGAATCTTCCAGTTAAAACATAATCTTGAAAAAATACGTTTTATGCCTTGTTATAGTGAGAGTGTTGGTACTCGACTTAAATTATTCAAGAACGCTGCTTTCTGTTTTCATAAATATCATTTGTTACTTTTTGAGCTCTGATAAAATAATCATAAAAAACAACAGTTTCATGGAAGCGTGCTGAGATTTTTAGATCTTAATGTATGTCCAATAATGATATACAGTATGATTTAGTGCGAGACTGAACAGCGCCTGTGTTTTCACAGCTCCGTAGCTCCATAAAACACCGCTGTGAATAACTTTGGAGAACTTTTTAATTGCAAGCGCTAAATCTAAATTTAAATCTGCTAAAGTCAAAACTCGGGTTTACTGTGTCGATGCCTTCTCGTTAGTGCGCTAACAAAGACACAGTGAAGATTTTATAATCGGGAATTTTCACCAAGGAGAGACTTACTTAATGCCTCTGTGAACAGAGAGGAGAATATGTGCTCGGATGCTACGTTCAGTGTGAACGATGATGAAAGATAGTTTGAAGAAAGTATAAATAAAAAAAAAAAGAGCTCAAAGTGATGATGTTATGGAGTAATGTGTAGCTATAGTGGACTGGGATCATAAACTGGTGCTGGAAAAAAGAAAAGTTACACGTATTCAGAATTGGGTTTTGCAGCAACTTCATTCATCTTCTACCGCTTATCCGAACTACCTCAGGTCACGGGGAGCCTGTGCCTATCTCAGGTGTCATCGGGCATCAAGTCAGGATACACCCTGGACGGAGTGCCAACCCATCGCAGGGCACACACACACACACACACACACACACACACACATACACACACACACATACACACACACTCTCATACACTCACGAACTCACACACTACGGACAATTTTCCAGAGATGCCAATCAACCTACCATGCATGTCTTTGGACCGGGGGAGGAAACCGGAGTACCCGGAGGAAACCCCCGAGGCACGGGGAGAACATGCAAACTCCACACACACAAGGCGGAGGCGAGAATCGAACCCCCAACCCTGGAGGTGTGAGGCGAACGTGCGAACCACTAAGCCACCGTGCCCCCCCCTTGCAGCAACTTAAAATGATCAAATCAATTAAAAAACACATGTATGTAAGTCACGCCTTTAAGGTCGCCAAATATTTGCATTGAAATAAACATTTAATATTTTCAATGTAATCATTCCTTTAAACATTTGGTTTACTTTAACAAAATGGCTTCTGTTATTATTTGGTATCTTATAAAATTGCACTTGATCCAGTATAAGTTTGCATTTGTTTTCTGTCATATTTATTTATTTATTTCATAATTACCCTGAATTTATTAAATAACTACCTTCAGGTTACTTTATTTATTTAGTTGTTACCCCTAACATATCCCAGAGTTGCTGTTATTTACCCCATAGTTACTTCATGTGTATCTGCTACACATCCCATATTTATACCATATGTTTTATTCTATAGATACCCCACTAGTTGCCCTATAGGTATGCTATAGTGATTTTAATTACACTATCAATACTCCATGGCTGTCCAATAGTGATTCCAACTACACCCAATAGTTCCTCTGTATTTGTTCCCTAGTTAGCCAAAATCTGTGAATCTAAACACACAAACAGCACCACAATCATAAAGTTATTATCAATTAAAGTTTGGCAGTGGAATTGGTTGTTGAGCAAGAAAAATCATGAACGAATAACTGAGGAACACGGCATCATTTCAACCCGCCTCCCTTTGGGTGATGTCTGACAGAGCCTGCCATTTTCTTTTTTTTCCTAAACACATCCAGGTCGAACTACCTCTTTTCATTTCCTGGTAAATTGAACCGAATCTCCGCTGCCACCCGATTCCACTCATCACCTCGTTACCGAACCTTCCATGCGTTAAATTGAGTGCATTATCACAGTGCTATAGGACCTGAATGAGTCACTCCTGACTTAAATGAAATCCAATGTATGGGATCTTTGGGGATTTTGCCCCCCAAAAAAGTGCTCTGGTTAATGAGATGAACACGACTTACTGTAATGGCAGTAACATGGATAACATAAGGTAATGAATAGGAAACAGGAAACAGGTGGATGTCATCAATACAGATGTCAGACAATCTGTTACTGTAATGAGGATGCTGTGAATTATGATTAAAACAAACATTAAGGTTTTGTCGCTCTGCTTATTGGTTTTCTTGTGTTATTGGTGTAAAACATGATGAAAGATTTAGGCTTGGTCTTTTCATCATGTGCTCATGATAATGCTGCTGTAATGAGTCTTTCTATAGTTCTTTTAAAATAAATGCTGACGCTGATTTACCCGCAGAAGAAGAAGAACACAGCATTAGTTTACTAGTAAATATTTAAATAAACATCTGTTGATTCGTTTCGTCTTTTAGTGTCTGTTTCTTTTTTCTCATTTTCCTTGTTTGGACATAAGTTCCTTATGTCATCTAATTGTTCTTTGTCTTATGAATAATTTACGGTTAATTTTCTCTTTCAGTAGTTTACCCTGTATCTACCCCACAGTTACCCTATATTTATCCCATAGTTACCTCATATATATACCCTGTATTTACCCTATAGTTACCACATAGTTACCCTTTATTTATTCCATATTTACCCTGCATTTACCCCTAGGTACACTGTATTTACCCCATAGTTATCTTTCATTTATCTAATAATTAACCAGTATGCATTGTATTTACCGCAAAGTTTCCCCATAGTTACCCATTATTTATTTCATAGTTACCCCGTATTTAACCCAAAATATAACCCTGTATTTATCCCTCATTTTTACCCCTTATTTACCCTTTAAATTAGTTACCCAATAGCTCCCGTGTATTTACATGATAGTTATAGTCATCTTACCCATATTACCTATATTTATCTTATAGTTAGACACTGTTTAACCCATATTTACCCCATAGTTACCACATCATTGCCCCAGATTATTCCATACTATTGGATTTGTCCCATAATTTCTTAATAATTATTCAATAGTTACCCCACAGTCACCCTGTATTCATTCCAAAACATATTTATACTTACCACGTAAAGAATTTTATCCCAAGATTTGTCTGATAGCTTCCTCACTGTTACCATAGATTGATGCCATAGTTATTTTAGACACCACAGCTACTTAATATTAATTCCATAGATACCCCAAAGTAAGTCAGCATTCATTCCACAGTTACCTCAGAGTTACTCCTACAGTTACCCTTAAGCTACTGCTTATTTAACTAATCGCTATCTCATAGTTACCCTGAATGTTTCCCACAGTTACTTCATACATGCCCTCTGTAGCGATCCCTTAGTTACCCAGCAGTTCCTTATTTACTACCTAGTTGTCCCATAGTTACCTCTAGTTAGACATAATTATTGGTTTATTTTAACCTTCTGGTGTTTGGGGTAAAAAAAAAAAAAATAATAGAGAGAAGGTTCATTGGTCAGCTTTGTGTTACCTCAGACTGATTGGAGGAATTTCATTAAAGGTTTTTTTTTAATGAATCTTGATGCTTGTGTCCTGTCTTGTTACCTCAGGCCACCTCTTTCATTTTTATAGCAATACTTTTCTAATATTGAATTTAAAACCCTAATAATTGTCCTCTCCATCTCAGTGATCATTTATATCCTGATGAACACGCAGTTCCTTCAGCTTAACAAACGCCAGTCATTTTTAATGAACGCTTTGATTTCATCTCAAGGTTAAAATGGGCTCAAACTTGTCTCGGTAATATAAATATTACGGTTTTAAATATAGCTTTCATTAAAGTGTTGTATTTTTAATAAAAACTGCAATGTAGGATTAAGAATAATTTTCTTTTAGAAAGGTCAACTTTAACTGACAAACTGGTTTATCATGGCTGGTTTTTCTTGCACTGAGTTTTCTTCTACTCAAGAGGACAAATATAATTTCTTCCTGTCAGAATGACTGATTTTATCAGTGTAATGTGTCCCCATGTCATCGATGCCCTTCTCTAAAATGACCTTTCATTGGAAACAAGGGACAAATGTATACGTTTATTACGGTCTTTAAGAAAACTTTACTTAAGAATTCTCTGGGCCTTTTTTTTTGGATACACAACATATAGAGAAAGGTTCAGCTGTGTGATTCTGTTCAAAGGCATCTATAAAACTGGTGCAATTCCCTGAACAAATGGGAAGCAAGGTGGTGTTGCTACTGCAGCTGCTTCTACAGCTACGATCTGTCTTGTTGCCTGTTGCTTTGATGTTTAGACAGGTGTCATGATAATGAGCCAAATCTGGTGAAGAAGAACAAGAATGGCAGTTAGATGTAGGCATTATTAGAATGTTATTGCTAGTGTTTTTGACCAGTAGGTGTGCTGTAACAGGATTTGTTCGTTCCATAGTCTCAGCCCACGGTTCTGAAGATGTTTACCAGGTTGTATGTCAGTGTTGAGTTGTTGCTAAGATACAGCCTCAATTCATGTTTGGTAGCTTTGCTGTTTGATTGGTTGGTCCATAAAGTTTGTCAGATGATGTTCCAAATTTGGTGATGATTTGAAACAATTTGCTGGAAGCAGAGGAAAGAAACTGTTTTGACAAAACCCAATATGGTGGACAATCTAATTGGGTGGAAACTGAAAAAAAGTATCCCAAATTAGGCTCAGATTTGATCAAATGATGGTGCTAGAACATTGGCATAACTTGGCACAAATTTGGTCAGAATGTTACGTAGAGGAGTTTGCAAGTTTGCCGTGCCTCGGGGGTTTCCTCCGGGTACTCCGGTTTCCTCCCCCGGTCCAAAGACATGCATGGTAGATTGATTGGCATCTCTGGAAAATTGTCCGTAGTGTGTGATTGCGTGAGTGAATGTGTGTGTGTGTGCCCTGCGATGGGTTGGCACTCCGTCCAGGGTGTATCCTGCCTTGATGCCCAATGACGCCTGAGATAGGCACAGGCTCCCCGTGACCTGAGGTAGTTCAGATAAGCGGTAGAAGAAGATCCTTTCCAATCATTGTACCAACTTTCTCAACTTTTTACAACATGGTTCAATGGGCACCAATGTACCAATTTGTGGGAAATTGGTAGCTCAGGGGTTAGGTTTGGACTGCTTGGAAGGTTGTAAGTTCGAATCCCAGGACCACCAAGCTTTTAATGTTGGGTTCCTGAGTTAAAACCCTTAACCCTCAATTTCTGAGTTGTTTAAATGCACTAAATGTAAATAGCTCTGGGGAAAGGTAACTGTTGAATATCGTAAATGTAGACACCAGAGGCAAAAGAAGATTAATATGTACATGTGTTTTTAATATTATGTAAATTGATTTTTCGATTTCTCAGCCTCTACAATTTCCCACAATTTACACCAAACCAAGCAGAGTATTATGTTACACATCATGAATAAACATATTTTAGAAATTTGTGTAGCACCGTGGTCCCGGTCTCATTTCACTGTGTACTGCAACAGCTACTGTATATATGGTTGAAATGACAATAAAAGCTTCTTGACTTGACTTGTGGGTTCTAATTATTAATCCTTTTAAAAATCTTGCTTAAAATGAGTGCATGGAAAACGAAATAATAAAATCAAGTATCATATAGGGGGACACGGTGGCTTAGTGGTTAGCACGTTCGCCTCACACCTCCAGGGTTGGGGGTTCGATTCCCGCCTCCTCCTTGTGTGTGTGGAGTTTGCATGTTCTCCCCGTGCCTCGGGGGTTTCCTCCGGGTACTCCGGTTTCCTCCCCTGGTACAAAGACATGCATGGTAGGTTGATTGGCATCTCTGGAAAATTGTCCGTAGTGTGTGAGTTCGTGAGTGAATGAGAGTGTGTGTGTGCCCTGTGATGGGTTGGCACTCCGTCCAGGGTGTATCCTGCCTTGATGCCCGATGACACCTGAGATAGGCACAGGCTCCCTGTGACCCGAGGTAGATCGGATAAGCGGTAGAAAATGAATGAATGAATGAATGAAGTATCATATATGAAATCTATCATATTATTTGTAAATAATAAATACTTGTCTCCATTCATGTAAACCTACAGTATATATTATTTATATGATCTTCAGTCCCTAAGTTATTTATATCTAAATCCAATTTAGGACATTTTCTACTTTCAGTAAACACAGTGCACTATGACATCATATCTTCATCAGTTCAAAACACACCCACGCTCTGATAGAGGGAGTGATGGAGGACGAGAGAGAACCTGACATTGACTTGAGAGACAGAGAAAAATCATTTCTCACCATCAGCAAATGCTGCCAGCGTGTGAATCTTCCAAAAGACAAATTTTAAGCCCTAATTAGCTCTTCACTGTCTCATAAGAGGAAGAGGCGACACACTGGCAAGTTTTTTTCCCCCACTTTTCACTTGGTCACCTCATCAGTTTCTGCTGTGCAAAGACGCTCGCTTGAACAGAGCTTCTAATTAAGATCCTCATTAGGATTAGGGACTTGTCTGTTCTCACTGTCGGATCCACAGCAGTAACTTCAGCAATTGGTGCATTTTAGCTCCATGCCTCTTTGTTGTTGTGAAAAGTTGTTGAGTAGGTTTACATGTATAAAATAATTTAATACTCGCAAAAAATAGTGAAACAGTCTACAATCTGAGTTATTTCAAATTAGCTGAAGAAAATGGACATGGTCTGGTCAGTTCTTTTAGTATATACAGATTTAGATATGTAGGCCTGTAACATAGGTTTTGTGTTTTGTCTTGTGTTTGGTATTATATGTCTTTTATTTTATCTGTTTCTGGTGTCTTGCTTCACTGAATCTCCATCTGGGGAGATTTGCTGGGGTTATGGGATTTGCTGCTATCCTATAATTACCCAGTATTTATCCCTTAGTTACTTCATAGCTAATTAACATTTTCCCCCAAAAAATACCCAATTGGAAAGTAGTTGAACCTCACATTGATGACGTAGTTACCTCACAGTGATAAAAAAAAGTTACCTCATAGTGATTCCATAGTTACGTCATAATGATCTCATAGTTACCTCATAGTGATCTCATAGTTACCTCATAGTGATTTCATAGTTACATCCTAGTGATCTCATAGTAACGTCCTAGTGATCTCATAGTAACGTCCTAGTGATCTCATAGTAACGTCCTAGTGATCTCATAGTAACGTCCTAGTGATCTCATAGTTACGTCATAGGGATCTCATAGTAACGTCCTAGTGATCTCATAGTTACGTCATAGTGATCTCATAGTTACCTCATTGTGATCTTATAGTTACCTCAGTGATCTAATAATTATGTCATACTGATCTCATAGTTACCTCAGTGATCTGATAGTTATGTCATACTGATCTCATAGTTACCTCAGTGATCTAATAGTTACGTCATACTGATCTCATAGTTACCTCATTGTGATCTCATAGTTACCTCGTAGTGATCTCATAGTTACCTCAGTGATCTAATAGTTACGTCATAGTGATCTCATAGTTACCTCATAGTGATCTCATAGTTACCTCATAGTGATCTCATAGTTACATCCTAGTGACCTCATAGTTACGTCATAGTGATTTCATAGTAACGTCCTAGTGATCTCATTGTTACGTCATAGTGATTTCATAGTAACGTCCTAGTGATCTCATAGTTACATCATAGTGATCTCATAGTTACCTCATTGTGATCTCATAGTTACCTCAGTGATTTAATAGTTATGTCATACTGATCTCATAGTTACCTCATTGTGATCTCATAGTTACCTCGTAGTGATCTCATAGTTACCTCAGTGATCTAATAGTTTCGTCATAGTGATCTCATAGTTACCTCAGTAATCTAATAGTTACCTCATAGTAACACTATTAGATTAAAACCGGTCGAAATGCGAAAAGGTCGAAGAGCGAATGTAATTATCACGTAAGAAATAATGGATACCCAATTAATCCGTTCCCGACCTCCACTGATACCCAATAATTAACAATTTTTGCCCCATTTTTAGCAGTATTAATACTAAATAATACATAAAATAATACAGGTACATAAATAATATTGTACACTTTAAACAAAGTATTATATACAATATACATGCACTAAATTGTTATATTGACCGCTAAATAACACTAATATTGCTCACAAACCGAAGTTTAATTTACGATAGATGCTCTCTCCACGAAGGCTGAGGCAAGACTGGGAAGATCCTTCCCCTCGCGTCACATGGGTCGAGGTCGATAAGTGGGGATTTGGTCGTTCAGCGGGCGCAAATTTCGGTCGAAAAACTGTTCGCTAAGCGAAAAGGTCGATGTCTGAGCCGGTCGATAAGCGGGGTACCACTGTAGTTACCTCATAGTGATCTCATAGTTACCTCAGTTATCTCATTGTTACCTCAGTGATCTAATAGTTACCTCATTGGGATGGCATAGTTTTCCTCATAGTGATCTCATTGTTACCTCATAGTGAATTCATAGTTACCCTTAAAGTGAACTCATCTCACAATGATCTCAAAACACTGTACATTTTTACCTTACAATGAAAGTTCATATTCAACAAAGTAGTAACAGGTTTTTACAAGTAAATCAAGTGTTAATAGAAGTCCAACAATGACCAGAGTTTTAGTCATTGAACCTTTTCGATTCTGCTTGTTTATAACTCTAAAAGTTTACTAAAGTTTAATTTTATTAGTTTAATAAAGAGAACCATGGTTTAAGGGTTTAAGGGCCTTGCTCAAGGGCCCAACATGGACAGCTTTTTTAACCACTGAGCCACTGATGCCCTAATTGGGAAGTATTTTGAATTCTGAAATTTGATTATGGAATTATGAAATTTGATTATGGGGGGCACGGTGGCTTAGTGGTTAGCACGTTCGCCTCACACCTCCAGGGTTTTGGGTTCGATTCCCGCCTCCACCTTGTGTGTGTGGAGTTTGCATGTTCTCCCCGTGCCTCGGGGGTTTCCTCCGGGTACTCCGGTTTCCTCCCCCGGTCCAAAGACATGCATGGTAGGTTGATTGGCATCTCTGGAAAATTGTCCGTAGTGTGTGATTGTGTGAGTGAATGAGAGTGTGTGTGTGTGTGCCCTGCGATGGGTTGGCACTCCGTCCAGGGTGTATCCTGCCTTGATGCCCGATGACGCCTGAGATAGGCACAGGCTCCCCGTGACCCGAGGTAGTTTGGATAAGCGGTAGAAGATGAATGAATGAATGAATGAATGAATGAATGATTTGATTACAGTCTGTCTCTTTTTCATCTCATTCCTCTGTTAATTGTTTTTTTTTTCGTCTTTTCCTTTTCTGATACATTCTCTCTGCCTCTCTGTCCATATCTCTACAGGTTTTTCTCTACAGAGTGAGAAGTCCCACAGTTCACCCCTTGGCTCCACAGTCAGTGTTTCAGCAGCTAATAAGATGGCATGCTTTTTTATTGCACTCGTTTTCCACCACCGAAAGCAGAGTGAATGTCTCTTATGCCCTTGTTTACATTCAGTGAGAGAGACAAGGCACTTATTGCCCTTGTTCTTTTCCATGGGGACTAAAAGATTTAAGCAAATCAGGCTTGAATCAGGATGAAGTGCGCTGACCTAAAAAGAAAAAAAAAAAAAACGCTTATGTTTTTGAAAAGCACTGAATTGAAAACAGGATGTCTTCGTTCCAGCATCACACCACACATCCTACAATGTGATGGAGTCAGAGACTGAGCGAAGTTAAAAAGATGAACAGAGAACACAAAAATATTCCCATCGGTAGAGAGAAAATAACCTCTTACATCTCGGCAGATTTGATGACGTAGATCGACATTTTGTTTTCTTTTTATACAGTATAAAGTTCTGTTTTCTTTTCTAAGACGTTTGTTGGAGATTCTGCTAAGGAACATATTTATATTTATCCCACAGTGCTGCTGAATCATCTGCAAATTGATGATTCATACAGTATAAATAGGATGTTAATGTTTCTATAGTAACGACTCAAACAAGGGCTTGGACGACGAATGAAATGTATGATGACGATTTTAACTCTCGCCAAAATGCGTACGATGCTTCATGCAGGACGTGCAGTTATTAGAAAACAATCAACTACAGGGTGGAAGCCATAACTTTGATTCATCACATCATTGATTATTTACAGCACAACAGCACAAAGTTCAGTGTTTTTTCCCCTTTATTTAATTATTATTCATTACTGTTTATCATTGCATAAATAAATAGTTTTTACCAGGTTATGCAGCAACATGATTTATTTTTGGATTTTCCAGAAATGGCAACCTACAGTGGAGTCAAACGTGTGTCACGGCACAGAGGTTGTTGTGAGAAATATGTTGATGTGGTGTCATGTGGCTGATGTGCAGAGTGAAGTGAACTCTGTGTTCAATGTTAAATGAACACTATTAAGAGTGAACATCCTCAGATGGAGCTCATCTGTAGTCCCCCTGTAGGGGTTAATAAAGTGTGTGTGTGTGTGTGTGTGTGTGTGTGTGTGTGTGTGTGTGTTTCAGAGAGTCTATTTATTTTTGGCCAGATTGAACGAGATGATCATCAGCTCCTTCGTCACTGGGTCTGTTTCTGGAAAACACTGAACTTTGAAAATCTCTCTCTTTCTTTCTCTCTCCATGTTTTTCTTCCCTTTCTGTGTCATGCTTATCTATCTATCTATCTATCTATCTATCTATCTATCTATCTATCTATCTATCTAAACAGTAATTTTATCTTTAGAAGAGCTGTGTACTTTTAGGTCTAGGCACACACACAAACACACAATCACAAAAAGCACAAACAATCGTAAATTACTTGAGGTGATCAGGAGTCACAGAGTAACATGTTGTTCTTGAGAAATCAATGCAGTGTGTGTGAGCGTGTGTGAGCGTGTGTGAGTGTGTGTGTGTGTGTGTGTGTGTGTGTGTGTGGATTCCATACAGAACAGCTTATACAGATTCAGTTCAAGGCCAAGGACCCAATACATACGCAAACACACACACACACACACACACACACACACACACACTTTCTAAACTTGGACAATTACAGATCCCTAATATACTGAAGTACACGTCTACATTTGAACATAAAACATTGACAAATCCCCAATAATACATTTAACTGCCTCTGAGAAACACAAGCACTCATTATTAAGGTCCCTCAGGAATCCTGGGAATCCTCAGGAGGTTCACGTTAAATTTGGATATCTTCTCTCTCTTTCCTTGTTTCTCTGAAGCTCACGTCCAGTTTCATGCACAACTGTTACATAAAGACCAGCACCATGACCTCAAACCCAGCCACTGTCTCTCTGAATCAAGTGAAGTGCAGCCATTAGCGTAACTTAGAGACGCTGCCATCGTTACTGATGAACATTATGTGGTGTCCCTCAGGCAGAGATCGTCAGCTCCGTCTTTCTCAGTCTCAGCCTGGAGATCCTCCAGCACAATCCGACTGACACGAGGCTAATCAGAGCGGACGTGACTGTCTCGCATAACCTTGTCTTTTCTGACTGCTCTCTTTCAGAGTTGTGACCATCTGAGGAACGATTCGTTCGTGTTATCATGGCCAGAGGAGACCAGAGATAAAGCCCAAATGCTAGAGATGTTATTTTCATAAACAATGTGAATTAAAACTGTGCCAAAGTTTAACTTGCTCTGAAGAAAACTAGTTAGTGCAAGAGCATTTGGGCTAAATTTATATATTCAGCTACAGTAAAGCCAAAGGTTCAAAGGTTCCTCATAGGGTTCTTTGGGATAGTTATGAGTCCTTAGCTTCTGAAGTTGGTTCCACTGAGTTTTAGAGTTCTCCAAAAACTCTAAGGCTTCTGGTTTTAACAAATTTGTCTAAGGTTAAAACAGTTATATAAAATAACTGAAATAATTCAAGGCGTCTTGGAAGAGTTATGGGTTCCTGTCTTACCCTCCTAAATGGGCTCCTCCATAGGACAACCAAAGATTTAATATTTTTGTCTTAGATTAAACAGAATAAATACTAAGAAGCTCGTTTAGACACACTCAGACCCAGTAGTGTGAACACTCAAATCTAGCCCAGATGTGATTTTTTCAGATCAGATTTAGACCACTTCGGCCACGTTCACACTGCAAGTCTTAATGCTCAATTTGGATATTTTGCTCAGATCTGATTTGTACGGTGGCCGGGAAGTGCAAAACAAATTAACAAAACCGAAAACACATTAACAAAACCCAAAACACATTAACAAAACCCAAACCAAATTAACAAATTCGAAAACACAACGACAAGTCAGACAACCCAGAAACAGTAGTGTATCGTTTTTGAATGTAAACTTACCGATCATTGGACAAGACACCTGTCACTCAAGATATACAAGTATGGAATCTTATGTGTAATGTGTAAAGTTCTCCGTTTAAATAAAGTTCTCCGTTCAAGAAAATAACAGAATTAATCCACAGTAATCCATTCCATCCATCCATTCCAACTTTTCCCTGCGGCAGACTGTTGAACTTCATGTATACTTTGAGTGACAGGTGTCTTGTCCAATCACAAACTATACCAACCGCTTCCGGGTTGTCTGAAATGTCGTTGTGTTTTCTGATTTGTTCATTTGTTTTCTGATTTGTTAATGTGTTTCATGCACCGATTCAGACAACCCGGAAGCGGTAGGTATAGTTTGTGAATGGAAACTTACCGATCATTGGACAAGACGACTGTCATTAAAGATATAAAGGTGAATGAAAGGTGTCTCGTCCGATGATGGTAAGTTTCCATTAACAAATTATACCAACCGCTTCCGGGTTGTCTGACTTGTTAATGTGTTTTGGGTTTTGTTAATTTGTTTTGGGTTTTGTTAATGTGTTTTGCACTTCCCGGCCACCGTAGATTTTGAAGTGTGGTCTGAATCTGATTTGAAAAAATCAGATCTGGGCTAGGTTTGAGTGTTAGTCTGACCTGGTGACTTGACCCCAAAAAAATCAGATTTTGGGACACTTTTACCTGCAGTGTGAACGTGGCCTTCCACATGTGGTCCTGAATCAGACCCAAATCTGATTTGCTGAATCAGACCCAAATCTGACGGCGTGCTGCGTGTGACGTCATTGTTATTGTTCGTTTGCGCATGCGGGTCAGTTCGAAACTGCAAACAGTTCACACTGGTATCTGATATAGGCCACATTTTAAAAGGTAATGTGAACAGCCAAACAAAAAAATCAGATCTGAGCAAAATATCCGAATTGAGCGTTAAGACCTGCAGTGTGAACGCGGTCTCAGTGGTTCTGTTCTAGATGTAGGGTTTTTTTCAGCTTGCTAAACGATTCTACTTAGAAAACTATACTTTAGGGTTCTGCCAGAAGTGCAACCTAAATCTCTTAACAGTTCTAGATTTGATATTTTTTCTACTATTAAAATACAGCAAAGTAATGAGATTGTATAAACAATTTTAAAAGTGATGCCACATTCAACGTTTTTTAGGATAGTTCAGGGTTCTTAGCTTTGACAAAACCCTCCAGAGGGCCAATTAAAAGCTCTCAAGGGTTGTAGATTTCACATTTCTCTCTTAGATTAAAGTAGTATAAACTAATAAGTTTCTGTCTGTGTTCCTGTCTCAGCTTCCTAAATGGATTCTACTTGGAACCTTTTTTTTAAGAGCTAAGGACAAATAAAAACTCTTCAGTGTTAACATTTTCATCTAACAATAAAAAATAGCGTAAAAGAATACAGTTCTATAAACACATAACGCTGCATTAATCTATCTTGAGATAATTCTAGGTTTTTACTGGGTTCTACTTGGAACACCACATTTTTGGATTTTATTTATTTATATATATATATATATATATATATATATATATATATATATATATATATATATATATATTTGTATTTATTTATCAGAATAACTGTAGTAGAAAGTAATAAGCTTGCGTAAACACTTTCACTGCGTCTTTTGGACAGTTTGAATTCTCAAACACCCGATTTAACACTTCTTGTGCAAATCCCTATTTAGACAGGATTGCACTTTTTGTCGAATTTCAGTAATTACATTTTCACACATCGGGTTTGAGATAAAACTCACATCTGGATAACAATTACGTCAATGCCAGGTGAGCATTTCACTGCTTTTTATTGCTATTCATTGCTACACTCAGTCATGTGTTTTATCTTCATTAGCGGTTTGAATAAAGAGAACGTTAATAGAGTGCTTGTGATCAGATTGATTTATTTCACAGTGTTAGATGATAGATATACAGATATACAGTATGTTCTCAGATTAAACAGCAAGTAGAAGCAGAAACTCTTTCTGAAGAGATCTCATTGGACCACAGCGGCGCTGGTCAAAAAAAAAAAAGTAAGTAGATTGTTCTGGAATTTTCTCTAGAAAGGTGAAGACACACTGCCATTGATGACCTGGATGGAAATAACATTTTTAACACCAGTAACACCAGGAAATACCACAGCTTCCGATGTAAATTTCATACCATCTAGTTCCCCAGTTATTTCAAATTACCAGAGATTGGCTTTTAATTTCTATATTTAAAACATTTCTAGGGGGCACGGTGGCTTAGTGGTTAGAACGTTCGCCTCACACCTCCAGGGTCGGGGTTTGATTCCCGTCTCCGCCTTGTGTGTGTGGAGTTTGCATGTTCTCCCCGTGCATCGGGGGTTTCCTCCGGATACTCCGGTTTCCTCCCCCAGTCCAAAGACATGCATGGTAGGTTGATTGGCATCTCTTTAAAATTGTCCGTAGTGTGTGATTGTGTGAGTGAATGAGAGTGTGTGTGTGCCCTGTGATGGGTTGGCACTCCGTCCAGGGTGTATCCTGCCTTGATGCCCGATGACGCCTGAGATAGGCACAGGCTCCCCGTGACCCGAGGTAGTTCAGATAAGCGGTAGAATATGAATGAATGAAAACATTTCTACCAGGATCAACCAGAATGAAAGTAGGACTAATTTATTTCGTGACATCATTAGTTGTTATTATTGATCGTGAGTTTGTCATGACAAAATCAGAAGAAAATATTACCCCCACCCCCACCCCCTCTGTTGTACAAGTTGGTATCACCCAACTATTACCTCACAACACAGTGCTTGATTAACGTCATGTGTCTATGAGAACAGATCACAGCTAGCTTTAAAGATGAAGAGAAGCGAGGCTCGGTGGTTTTACATCGTTGACCAGAGAGGGAGAGTAAAAAAAATTAGCATGGACTCATTTTGAACATTGTCCCTGAGAGCCATGCTGTCCAAAGTTGGCAGTAGCTTTTTTTAATTAACAAGTAATAGTGCTAGGAAAAAAAAGCACCGCAGACAACACACAACAGGGACGTGGCTCACAGTCGGACAGCAGAGGAGGAAGTTAGCGGTCTAAAGGACATGCTCAAGAAGAAACAAACGACTTTCTCCGAATAATCAGGCGAAGACCAGGGTTTGTTTTGTAGCAGGAGGTTTAATAAAAGAAATATCTGCTGAAAGACCACTAGAAACAGAACAAAGACCACTAGAACAAACTCTGATGAAGTTAGGGGTATGACTAGAGAAAGAAAGAAAGAAAGAAAGAAAGAAAGAAAGAAAGAAAGAAAGAAAGAAAGAAACTTTTCTTGCACAAGTTGAGGAGTGCTTGGTGTTGGGTTTGTTTCAGGAAACCTAGGAAAATGATGGAGGACACAGTCTCTCTGACTCGTTCCTAATGTTTAAGGAAGACTCAGGAGGAAGACTCAGGAGGAAGACTCAGGAGAAAGACTCAGGAGGAAGACTCAGGATGAAGACTCAGGAGGAAGACTCAGGAGAAAGACTCAGGAGAATGACTCAGGAGGAAGACTCAGGAGAATGACTCAGGAGAATGACTCAGGAGAATGACTCAGGAGGAAGACTCAGGAGAAAGACTCAGGAGGAAGACTTAGGAGAAAGACTCAGAAGGAAGACTCAGGAGAATGACTCAGGAGGAAGACTCAGGAGGAAGACTCAGGAGGAAGGATTAACTTTCCCAGAGCTTCTGGCTCTCCTTAATTAAACCCAAGAAAACCAACACAACAGCAGGGAACAGGTCTGTCGCAGACTCACAGCTTTCGCTCCATCACTCTGTCGCTGCCACACAGATGATGATTATTTTCCCTACACAGCACAACCCCAAGAGCTTTATAGCTACTGTTATAGTTACTGCCTACAAACTCCAGCGAGGTTCATGTTTATGATGCCGGGTGAGAACACAAGCCTTCTATTTAATGTCCTGAATGTAAATCAGAACACACCCTCAGGGCATCTTGAGGTATTGATCATTTCACTGACAGATACCACACTTCATTTCACACTCACTTTAACCAAAGATTTCAGCTGAATCAAATACAAAGAGTCAAACACTCACCCAAGTTTTTTTTTTTTTTTTTTTTTTACCAAACTAATGAACAGAACATTAAGACGAAATACAACCTCAGGGACACATGTGCGTAATTATACAAACCCTAAAAAGCGAACTGGGGAATCTGGACTCGGTGTCAGCATCTGTTGATCGTCATCAGAAGAAAATAGACAGTTCTATTTGTACAGATCAGCTAAAACCCAATGATCCTTAATAAAGCATTTTTCCCTCCAGTCTACAAAAGTGCACGCTTTGCAATCCACTAAAAAAGCAGCACACAACAATCCGGAAGCCGAGCGAGCCGTTCGAAGTCGTCACGTTCAGCACTTTTACTAATTGAATTTGGAAACTTTCATACAGACGGGATAGTAAATGAAGCCCAACAGCTTGTAATTGGATGACTGTTTAAAAAAATCACAGCTGCAGACAACAAAATTTACATTTTATTCAGCTCGGGGGCGAATGTGCGAATGGTGGGACAATTAAGAGCATCTGATGCGTCTCTGCAGAGCCATGTGATGTATGTGAGATCTGCTTGGAGCCGAACTGAGAGCTTTTAAAATGCTGTTAAATACAGAACAGGGCTCGGCGCTCGGGTGTGTATCCTGCAGAAGGAATCAACGCTGCCTGTTGTGCTGTTACAGCAAATGATTCGATGATGATGGTGCGATGAAGCAGAGTTGCTCTTACACACATCCTTCGCGTGTGTAGTCGTACTTTTTATCCGTTTTAGTTACATATTATTCGTGTTGTGTGAACGTGTGTAAGAAGTGAGTCTGTTACTGCTGACATTATTACATGATCTTACTGTATGTTATTACTGGGCAGAAGGTTACTAATAAAGCTCATCACACCAAACTGTCCTTTATAATCATAGTTTTAATACTTATACAATAGTTAGAAGAAAGAAATTAAGGAAGGAAGAAAGAAAGAAAGAAAGAAAGAAAGAAAGAAAGAAAGAAAGAAAGAAAGAAAGAAAGAAAGGAAGGAAGAAAGAAAGAAAGAAAGAAAGAAAGAAAGAAAGAAAGAAAGGAAGGAAGAAAGAAAGAAAGAAAGAAAGAAAGAAAGAAAGAAAGAAAGAAAGAAAGAAAGAAAGAAGGAAGAAAGAAAGAAAGAAAGAAAGAAAGAAAGAAAGAAAGAAAGAAAGAAAGAAAGGAAGGAAGAAAGAAAGAAAGAAAGAAAGAAAGAAAGAAAGAAAGAAAGAAAGAAAGAAAGAAAGAAAGAAAGAAAGGAAGGAAGAAAGAATTAAAGAAAGAAAGAATTAAAGAAAGAAAGAAAGGAAGGAAGAAAGAAAGAAAGAAAGAAAGAATTAAAGAATTAAAGAAAGAAAGAAAGAAAGAAAGTAAGAAAGAAAGAAAGAAAGAAAGAAAGAAAGAAAGAAAGAAAGAAGTAAAAAAGTAAAAAAGAAAGAAAGAAAGAAAGAAAGAAAGAAAGAAAGAAAGAAAGAAAGAAAGAAGGAAAAAGTAAAAAAGAAAGAAGGAAGAAAGAAAGAAAGAAAGAAAGAAAGGAAGGAAGAAAGAAAGAAACACAGAAAGAATTAAAGAAAGAAAGAAAGAAAGAAAGAAAGAAAGAAAGAAAGAAAGAATTAAAGAAAGAAAGAAAGTAAGAAAGAAAGAAAGAAAGAAAGAAAGAAAGAAAGAAAGAAAGAAAGAAAGAAAGAAGGAAGGAAAAAGTAAAAAAGAAAGAAGGAAGAAAGAAAGAAAGAAAGAAAGGAAGGAAGGAAGAAAGAAAGAAAGAAACACAGAAAGAATTAAAGAATTAAAGAAAGAAAGAAAGAAAGAAAGAAAGAAAGAAAGAAAGAAAGAAGGAAAAAGTAAAAAAGAAAGAAGGAAGAAAGAAAGAAAGAAAGAAACACAGAAAGAATTAAAGAAAGAAAGAAAGAAAAAAAGAAAGAAAGAAAGAAAGAAAGAAAGAAAGAAAGAAAGAAAGAAAGAAAGAAGGAAAAAGTAAAAAAGAAAGAAGGAAGAAAGAAAGAAAGAAAGAAAGGAAGGAAGAAAGAAAGAAAGAAACACAGAAAGAATTAAAGAAAGAAAGAAAGAAAGAAAGAAAGAAAGAAGGAAAAAAGTAAAAAAGAAAGAAGGAAGAAAGAAAGAAAGAAAGAAAGAAAGAAAGACAGAAAGGAAGAAAGAAAGAAAGAAAGAAAGAAAGAAAGAAAGAAAGAAAGAAGGAAAAAAGTAAAAAAGAAAGAAGGAAGAAAGAAAGAAAGAAAGAAAGAAAGAAAGAAAGAAAGACAGAAAGGAAGAAAGAAAGAAAGAAAGAAAGAAAGAAAGGAAAAAGTAAAGAAAGAAAGAAGGAAAGAAAGAAACACAGAAACACAGAAAGAAAGAAAGAAAGAAAGAAAGAAAGAAAGAAAGAAAGAAAGAAAAAAAGAAAGAAAGAAAGAAAGAAAGAAAGAAAGAAAGATTTAGGATATAAAAATAAACATGTCCTTAAGGAAAAGTTCACCATATCAAAGATGACGTGTTTTTTTAATAAGTGGATTCTGTTACTATAGAAACCATGTAACTGTGATGTGATGACAATCAGAGCTGACTGACCAGCGCTACTGACCAATCAGAACGGATGTGTGATATAAATATGTAGTGAGTGAATGAATCAGAGTCTATAATTCAGAATGAAGCACTTCATTAGCTAATTGCCTTCAGTTCCAGTTTAATTGGCTCACTTTGACAGAGATCGTCGTTAGCGATGAAGTCAAAGACGACCGATTACTAATAATCTGTACTGTACGTCGCCGTCAGCCGCCTGCCTGCAGTTAGGAACTGAATCAGCCGGACCGATGTTAAAGGACGTGGACAATAACACACACCGGCTCTGTCTCACCCACATCGATTTAATCATGTCCGTAATTACTGTCATCCAGGCTAATTCTCTGCAAATTAATTGCCTTTCGGACAGTTCGAATGCGGAGGGAAGGACGGGAGATAGATCTCCATCCGGCGTGGCATAAAATCAAATCGAGCTGCTGACACTGTTTACACTGGCGAACTCTGCTGATTTACATCACGCACGAATAAATATCGCTTAGGACAGAGAAATGAGTTAATGTGAATCACGTGCACACGTGCCAGGATCAAGAAGCTGTTCATTCATTCATTCATTCATTCATTCACTCATTCATCTTCTACCGCTTATCCGAACTACCTCGGGTCACGGGGAGCCTGTGCCTATCTCAGGCGTCATCGGGCATCAAGGCAGGATACACCCTGGACGGAGTGCCAATCCATCACAGGGCACACACACACACTCTCATTCACTCACGCAATCACACACTACGGACAATTTTCCAGAGATGCCAATCAACCTACCATGCATGTCTTTGGAAAGGGGGAGGAAACCGGAGTACCCGGAGGAAACCCCCGAGGCACGGGGAGAGCATGCAAACTCCACACACACAAGGTGGAGGCGGGAATCGAACCCCCAACCCTGGAGGTGTGAGGTGAACGTGCTAACCACTAAGCCACCGTGCCCCCCTCGAGAAGCTGTTGTGTTTCGCAAATTAAACAGAAATAGAGACACGACTTTTCCAGGCGCTCATCAGCAGAAAGATGCTGTACTGGTGTTTTATTGGTGTCTGTGATGTATGACAGGCCTCTCGACGTGATGACTGCTGGAATTATGCAGAAAGCAACATGATTGGCCGGTTACATGCTTGCTCTGTGGTTTGTACAGAGATAAATGAAGAGAAGAGCGATGGCACCCTCGCGACGAGAGTCTGCATTAACTCAACACACCGTCAAGGACGTGGGGGGAAAATATATTGCGTTTTTTGTAATGTGTCATTTTTTTCTGTACGGTCAGGTGGGTTCTCTGAAGGACATACGATCGATATGAGGTGTTATCTCTGGCATGTCCTGATGGGCATATAAGAGAAGAGCTTAAATTAAATGTACTCATTTAATAACACTTGATCTTATGGCATGACAGGAGTTTAGCTAGTTCGGGGTAAGACAGCAGTAGGATACTGCATGAAATTCAGCATCTACTGCATTTGGTTCATTATCTACTGCATTTGATTCATTACTTTCTGCATTTGATTCATTACCTACTGCATTTGATTCATTACTTTCTGCATTTGATTCATTACCTACTGCATTTGACTCATTACTTTCTGCATTTGATTCATTACCTACTGCATTCAATACAGTACAGTACCTACTGCATTTGATTTAACGCTTACTTCAATCCATTCAGTACTCACCGTATCACTGTATTTGATTCCGTACCCACTGTATTCGATTCAGTACCTAGTCCATATGATATAGTACCTAAGGCATCACATTCAGTACCTACTGCATTTGATTTAGTGCCTACTCTATGTGATTCGGTATTTAGTGCATTTGGTTCAGCACCATTTAATTAAATAATTTAGTACCTACAGTACTGCATTTTTTTCATTATCTACTGCATTTGGTTCATTACTTACTGCATTTGATTCATTAGCTACTACATTCAATTCAGTACCTCCTGCTTTTGATTTAATACCTACTCAATTTCTTTCAGTATTCATTACATTCAATTCAGTATATACTGCATTCCATTTAGTGTTTTTGCGTTTGATTTAATACCTACTCCATTCGATTCAGTACTCGCTGTATTTGATTCAGTACCTACTGTATTATATTCAGTACCTACTCTATATGATTATAGTACCTATGGCATTAGATTCAGTACTTAGTGCATTCGATTCAGTATCCACTGTGACCGATTCACAACCCACTGCATTAGATTCAGTACTTACTGTATTTGATTCAGTACCCAGTGCCTATTACATTCAATTCAGGTTTCAGTAATACACACTCAGTCCCATACTGAGAGCTCACACACACACACACACACACACACACACACACACACACACATTGTGTGACACTGCTGATACACCTTGTTAAATGTCTATTTCACTTTATTACCAAGAATAAATGTGCTATATGTCTGATGTCTGATTGGGGTGTCAGGTGATTTTGTTTATCCCGCTACACGATGATAGACAGATCAGAAATAAACAGCTGAGAAAGGCTGATGGTCAGCCTGCTTGTATAAAGCAATGCATGCATGTGTCAGTAACAAGATCAGGACATGTGATCGTGATCGGTCAGTTTCAGCCTACCTCAGATTTACTGCTGTACATCTTAATAAAGGTTTTCTCTGAATTTCTCTCTCTTTTTTCAGTGATTCTGCTTAAAATTAATTCGTATTTAAAGTCATTTGTATGTCTTATGTATGTAATGTGAACCATATATGTTGTAAAACCAAATGAAGATGCTGAGGTGAGGGTTGTGTGTATCATGTTAGTGTGGTGTGTAATGTTAATACTTCACAGCATCAGGGTCTTGGGTTTGATCCTGAGCTCAGGTGTGTATGTAGAATTTGTACTGCATTCAATTCCATCAAATCCTGCTGGCTATGGGAAAACAAACTCAATTCATTTACTGCATATGATTCATTACCTACTGAATTTGATTAATTATATAACACATTTAATTCATTAACTTTGATTCAGTATCTACGACATTTGATTCATTACCTACTGCGTTTGATTTAGTATCTACTGCATTTGGTTGACTAACTACTGCATTTCATTCACTACCTAATACATTTGATACAGTATCTACTGTGTTTGGTTCATTAACTACTGCATTTGATTCACTACCTTCTAGTTTTGATTCATTACCTACTGCGTTTAATTCAGTCCCTATGCATTTGGTTCAGTACGTACTGCATTTGATTCATTACCTACTGCATTTGATTCAGTCCCTATGGATTTGATTCAGTACCTACTGCATTTGATTCATTACCTACTGCATTTGATTCAGTCCCTATGCATTTGATTCAGTACGTACAATATTTGATTCAGTAACTTCTGTATCTGATTCAGTACCTACTGTATTTGTTTCAGTATCGACATGGACATGTCATATATCAAAACACTCAGCCCAATGAATGGAACTGCCTCACATGTATTCTGGTCACGTCACATGACGACACGTGATGTCACGTAAAAATAAAAATTAGCACAACATGGTCATGTGACATATCAAAACACTCAGCACAATGAGGGGAACTGCCACACATGTAATCTGGTCAAGTCACGTGACGTCACGTGATGTCACGTGAAAATAAAAAAAACATGGACATGTGACATATCAAAACACTCAGAACAATGAAGAGAAGTTCCTCACGGGTATTCTGATGATGTCACGTGACGTCACGTGATGTCACCTGAAAAAAAAATTGTTTACATTACAAATCTAGTTCAGTGTTGTTGCTGTTGACTTTTTGTGTGTTGCTACTGGTGCCATAGTCTTAGTACCACAGTGTTTTGCCTTGTGTTTTCTGATTTGTTTCATGTTTCCTGAGTTGCTTTGCACTTCATGCATTTCAAAAATCAGCAATTGAATTCATCTCTTCAACTAGATTATTTACTGTTTTTTTTTTTCAGTAAAATGTCTCTAACCTTAAAGTTAATTAAACACACACTGTCCCTTCAAATGTACATAAGATAAATACAGACAGATTGGAAAACCAACTGTACGTCCGAAAAGCGTATATTTTTGACGAATTTTCAACTATACAAACACCCTCTAAGTATCATGGAATTGAAAACATTTAAATCATGAGAGTGTGCAGTAGTTTTCCTCACATCATCATCATTATTACTCCATCAATGAGTCTTCGATCTGATGCTCTACTCAACTGTAATAATTATTGATCTGTATCGTCTAACCTTCCCCATCACTGAGCGCATGGCCTACTGTATATTCAGATAAATCACAGAATCCAGAACATACAACATAGTTCAGCTCCTATTTCCATTCAGTGATGACCATCAAATTTAGCTGATAATATAAAAGTATAGTTTATAGTTTATTTATTCAGAAAAAGGTAACTTTTTGTCTAAAATTGTAAATATTTGTTTAAAGAAAGTTCTACATTTTTCGTTTTCTTCTGTTTATTATTTTTCTTATATTACTAGCTGACACACACACGTTATAGCTGTTGCTATAGTAACGATGAAAAGAACAGTAAAATAATCACTATTGCGGTTTATGATCTAAATGTTAACAATATCTAAAAAAAGTCATCTATTATTGTGATAATTTTTTTTATCTGTATATTAAACTTGCAATTTAAAAATATTTGTGCGACGTGAACAGGCCGCGAGTATGCTAGGCTAATGGGGTCTGAATTATTCGGGTTTTTTTTTTTAAACTTATCACTTTTTTAGAAGGCTTAAAGACTTACTACAATACTATTTTGTGTCTTATGAACATTATTTTGTTCCTTACAACATTATTTTGTTCCCTGCGTAATGGTTAAGGTCATGTAATACATGCTACATGATTGTTTTTGCTAGTTTCTTTAATAATTTTCTAAACTTTAGCTAACGATTTTGTCGACCTGATTTCACACAGAGCTTCACTAAA
>NC_083471.1:25102961-25130461 GCF_030014155.1 Tachysurus vachellii | reverse complement strand
CTCTCTCTCTCGCTCTCTCTCTCTCCCTCCCTCTCTCTCTCTCCCCCCCTCTCTCTTTCTCTCTCTGTCTCTCCCTCTCTCTCTCTCTCTCTCTCCCTCTCTCTCTCTCCCTCTCTCTCTCTCTCTCTCTCTCTCTCTCTCTCTCTCGCTCTCTATCTCTCCCTCCCTCTCTCTCTCCCCCCCCTCTCTCTCTCTCTCTCTCTCTCTCCCTCTCTCTCTCTCTCTCTCTCCCTCTCTCTCTCTCTCTCTCTCTCTCTCTCTATCTCTCAATCTCTGTCCTTTTTAGTACCTCATTACAGACGGTGCTCTCTTTTGCACCTTCATCTCTTTATGTATGTATCCAAGACCCTCACACACACACACACACACACACACACAAACAAACACACACACTCACACACACACAAACACAGACACACAAACACACACATACACTCTCACACACACACACACACACACACACACAAAAACACACACACACACACGCATACACACATTCTGGCAGGCTGCATGGTTTCGGGTTTAAATCCACAGTAATTTCACAGCACAGCACACACACACACACACACACACAGAGTCCCATCTTATTTTGCCGGAAGTCCAGGACTGTAATCGCGAGCGTGGTGAAAAGCACAGCTGTGAGGCAGAGCAGGAGTCATACAGGACTCTCACTACATCTGCAGTCTGACGCTGAAAGCTTTTCCGAGGAGTTAAAATCGAAACCTACGTATTTCCTTTTCAAGAATTCGAGATCAGTTCGAGTGACACGCCACATGACGAGCGGACATAAACTCGGCAGGTTCTTTGTGTCCAATTTTCATGTCCTTGACAACTGTATTTAACAAAAGAAAATGCAAGAAGGAGATCTGAGATATCGGTGACCATTCATAAATCAAACCCTGGGATTGGGCTCTTGGCATTAAACACAGCTCACGTTAACAAAATAAATTCTTAGCATGCATGATGTACACAAGCTGTGTAATTTATCAGCATGCAACCAGTTCTGCCTTCACAAAGCTTTGTTAAGTATCTCTCCTTATTGTAAACCAAATGCAGGTCAGACAGTATCATTAGTGACCAACTGTAAAAAGTACAAAATACTTAACCATCAACTCCAGTGGTGGCTCAACTGACTAAGGCCAGTCGTTGGGTTCCTCTCTGGGTTGTTGATCGGAGGATCGGGGTTCAAGGCCCAGCACAGCCAAATTAACACTGCTGGGCCCTTGAGCAAGGCCCTCAAACCCTCCCTGCTCCAGGGGTGCTGTATCATAGCTGCCTCTGCACTCTGACCCCAACCTCCTCAGTTAGGGTATGTGAAGAAAAGAATTCCACTCTGCTGTAATGTACAGTACATGTGGTGATAATAAAGGCTTCTTTGCCCCCCTGTTCTCCTTATGCAGAACCACAGCCGTCTGTAGCTGAATGTCCAAGACAGTAAAATGAAAATGGGAGGGGCTTAATCAGTCTGCCTGTCAATCAAAAACTATTAGATGTGGCTAATTAAACTGTACAGCTATTAGTCAGTTAGAGCCTGAGTTAGAATCAGAGTCAAATTTATTCTTTTGGTTTGTTTGCTATTTGGTTTGGTTTGATGTTTTTTTTTTTTCAGAAACTGTCTGAATAATTCACCGATACTTATCTAAACAAGACTTAGCAAGAAAATGCTGATCACTGAAATTCATTTACGAGCACAAATAGAACCGCAAGAAAATAATAATATCATGCTGGGTTGCTGATGCTAACGTGGCGTGAATGAGTTTGGAAGGCCACAATTACAAATGGCTGCCGTGGGTTTGACCCTCTTTAGAAAGGACCACATCACTAATGCTACGAATAAACTAGATGCAGGTGATCGGTGAGCGGGATCATGACAGAGTGGGTGAACAAGACGTAAACAGGAGGACGGAGTTGAGGATTTGGTCATTTTGGTGAAGATTCTTGTACATAATCTCTCTCTCTCTCTCTCTCTCTCTCTCTCTCTCTCTCTCTCTCTCTCTCTCTAAGCATAGGCTGTAATGCCAAACAATTTACAACTATGAAATCATGTTTTCGAGCTGTAAGTAGGGCAGAAATCATTCCCATACCCTTAAACAAGCAATATATGTTTCATTAACTGTTAAAAGCCAAGTCTAATTAGCGTAAAGCTCTTTATGATCCTCCAGCATGACCTAATAACGAACTGAATAGTGTTTATATTTAAATTGGCTTCGAATAGAGTCGGGCTTTAAATATTGTTTCTGCAAATCTGGCTTTAGTCTGAGGATTAGGAGGAAATGTATGCAGAATGACTAAGTGTGTTAAAATGGGACATAGACAGCAGACTCTGTTCTATCCAGATTTCGAGGATTTAATCAGAACTTTTGGTCACTTAAATAAAGATTTTCTGGTGACAAAGCAGGTATCAGGAGATTAGATTTCTTTTTTAATAAGCCGTGTTGCCTCAGTGATGTTAAAATGATAAAACTGAAGAAATATCACTGTCTACCAGAAAAACAACCCTTACAGGCTGTAAGAACAAAAGATATTGTACAGATACAGTTTTGATCCCTGAGGTAGGCTTTTTAGAAATGTACCTTTAAAGTAGAACAGAGAATCTCATTCATTCATCTTCTACCGCTTATCCGAACTACCTCGGGTCACGGGGAGCCTGTGCCTATCTCAGGCGTCATCGGGCATCAAGGCAGGATACACCCTGGACGGAGTGCCAACCCATCGCAGGGCACACACACACACTCATTCACTCACGCAATCACACACTAGGGACAATTTTCCAGAGATGCCAATCAACCTACCATGCATGTCTTTGGACCGGGGGAGGAAACCGGAGTACCCGGAGGAAACCCCTGAGGCATGGGGAGAACATGCAAACTCCACACACACAAGGTGGAGGCGGGAATCGAACCCCGACCCTGGAGGTGTGCGGCGAGCGTGCTAACCACTAAGCCACCGTGCCCCCCAGAACAGAGAATCTTCGGGGTTAATTATGTACCTGCAGACTAGTAGCATTTGTCTTCAGATTAGCATTAGAGGTTCACTCACTGAAGGAACAAAGCAGCCACAAGGCAGAGAAAACATTTTAGATCATGAACAGAGTTCGGTGTAAATATTTAAGATCATTAACAGTGTTCAGTGTAAACATTTTAAACTGGAAACATTTTAGAGCGTAATGGTAGAGTTTTAAAGTGTAAAGTTACAGTAAAGTGTAAACATTGTAGAACACAAATAGAGTTCATAAATGTAAACATTTTAGAGTGTAAATAGAGTTCATTGTAAACATTTGAAACGGGAAACATTTTAGAGTGTATAGTTAAAGAAAAGTGTAAACATCGGAACATAAATAGAGTTCAGAGTAAACATTTTAAAGTGTAAAGGTAAAGTTCAGTGTAAACATTTTTAGAGTGTAATGGTAGAGTTTTAAAGTGTAAAGTTACAGTAAAGTGTAAACATTGTAGAACACAAATAGAGATCAGAAATTTTAGAGTGTAAATACATTTCAGTGTAAACATTTGAAACGGGAAACATTTTAGAGTGTAAAGGTAGAGTTTACTGTGAAAATGTTAGAGTGTATAGTTAAAGAAAAGTGTAAACATTAGAACATAAAGTTCAGTGTAAACATTTTAGAATGTAAATAGAGTGTATTTCAGTAAATATATTCCAGTAAACTGGAAGCATATGGAAGAGTATAACGCTGGGGGTCAGTGTAAACATTTTAGAGTACAAAGGTAGGGGTCAGTGTAAACATTTTAGAGTACAAAGGTAGGGGTCAGTGTAAACATTTTAGAGAACAAACATTTTAGTGTATAAAGGTAGGGGTCAGTGTAAACATTTTAGAGTACAAAGGTAGGGGTCAGTGTAAACATTTTAGAGTATAAAGGTAGTGGTCAGTGTAAACATTTTAGAGTGTAAACATTTTAAAGTATAAACATTTTAGAGTATAAAGGTGGGGGTCAGTGTAAACATTTTATATTATAAACATTTTATATTATAAACATTTTAGTGTATAAAGGTAGGGGTCAGTGTAAACATTTTAGAGTATAAAGGTAGTGGTCAGTGTAAACATTTTAGAGTGTAAACATTTTAAAGTATAAACATTTTAGTGTATAAAGGTAGGGGTCAGTGTAAACATTTTAGAGTATAAACATTTTAGATTATAAACATTTTAGTGTATAAAGGTAGGGGTCAGTGTAAACATTTTAGAGTACAAAGGTAGGGGTCAGTGTAAACATTTTAGAGTACAAAGGTAGGGGTCAGTGTAAACATTTTAGAGTCAAAGGTAGATGTCAGTATAAAGGCTTTAAGGTGTAAAGGTATCATTATTATTTAAAACTTTGTGTAGCGTAAAAACTTGCCCTTTTACCCAGTCTTCTGTACATTATTTACAGACCTCAATATGTTCAACCTTAGTTTTATTCTGTGATTATTTTCCTCCTACGATCGTTTGCTCAGTGTTTTCAGCCTGCATAAATATCCCTTAGGCTAGACAGAGTAAAAGGGATCATTTATTATTTCTGTTCATTCCTGTAGGAACGAGCGAGGCGAGCTTCCCATCAAGGCTTAATGAGCTAAAAAACCTTACAGCTGAAGCCAAAGAGCAGTAAAGGCCTCGCGGAGTGACAGCGTGCAGTGCTGCGTTATTACAAGCCTGTTAGAGAAAGAAAAGAAGAAACTCTCAGTGAAGAGCAGCACTAGTAGAGCAGCCCAGCTGATTTATATACTCTGTGTAATAGTGCCTTTAGATTAAATAGCAGAGGTGTGTATGTCTCCAGATGAGATCATGGCCATTTTGATGTGTAAAATAGTTCTGTATCTGATAAGAAGTTTAAAACAGTCTACGATTAATTATATGATTTAGACTTCGTGGCATTAAGATGCATTTTATCCAGGTATAAAACCAAATACAAGTGAAAGGGACGCTATTATTTAATTAAAGAAAACATACAAGACATTTTTCATCGAGCAAATGGGATGTTTTACTAGGGCTGCAAAACACGAGACCTTACCTGTATCAACTTGGGAGCGTGCCTGTCTTGGGCATTGGTCCGGATTGTAAAAATAATGTGACAAGAAGGAATCATCTTTTCTAGAATTCCTCTTAACTGCATAATCACTGGCACCATGAGTGAATGTAGAAAGTGAAGCCTTGACCATGTAAGTGAAGAAAGAATTTATAGAAAGATTTTGGCCACGTCTACTTCAAAATGAAATTTGAATACAGATGCAGTTAATGTCATTTTGTTACACCTCTAATGTTGTGCAAAACAATGGGAAGCCACACCCCCTTCCTTTGGACTGACAGGGGCAGAAGCCACACCCCCTTCTTTAGAAATTAAAGAGGCTGGTGCCACACCTGCTTCCATATGACTGAAAGGGACAGAGGCCACATCCTCTTCCTTGGAAATGAAAGGGACAGAGACCACACCCCTTTCCTTAGGACTGAAAGAAGCAGAAGCCACACCCCCTTCTTTAGGAATAAAAGGGGCTGGGGCCACACCCCTTCGTTAGGACTGACAGGGGCAGAGGCCACACCCCGTTTCTAAATTTTTCTGAATCTCTGAAACATGCACTCAGTTATACATGACCTCGCTACATGTCCTCGCTACATGTCTTCGCTATATGTCTTCGCTACATGTCTTCGCTACATGTCCTCACTACATGTCCTCACTACATGTCTTCGCTACATGTCTTCGCTACATGTCTTCGCTACATGTCCTCGCTACATGTCCTCGCTACATGTCTTCGCTACATGTCTTCGCTACATGTCTTCGCTACATGTCCTCGCTACATGTCCTCGCTACATGTCTTCGCTACATGTCTTCGCTACATGTCTTCACTACATGTCCTCGCTACATGTCCTCGCTACATGTCTTTGTTACATGTCTTCGTTACATGTCCTCGCTACATGTCCTCGCTACATGTCCTCGCTACAGATATCAGGAATTCACAAAATGAGCTAAAACATTATCTCTTCAGTTTGAAACAAAAGATTATCTCCTTGGTTTAAAGCTCTGGGTTTCTCTGTTGTTGGAACTGCAGTCTAAATTATTTGGAGTGCGAATGATAAAAATCAAAGGTCTATCAGCAGGAGTTTCGGGAATCATCCGGCAGGAACACGACATCACATGTGGATTTAAATGTGAACTTCATTAACTAAACTCAGAGGGGGTTCGCTCCGATACGCCACAACACGCCGTCCATCACAAACACACCGTCCTCTTTAGATTATAGATCAGAAATACAACAACGCCGACATTTTCTTAATCCCACTACTTAGTAACCTGCTGTGGACTTTAGAGCACTTTATACCAGAGTGCTGCTGAACTCTCAGATCTTACAGACTCACACAGGGGAAGTTCCACATAAAACGGGTTTAGAAAAACTTGTGATTGTTGATATGGCGAAGTTTTGGGAACGGAAACTATAAGCGTCGGCACTTTGACCGAGGTAAAAGATGTAATTAGCATTTACTGAGTGATTAGCAGTTGCTAAGTATTTACAGTATTAGTGACTCAGCAGTTATTAGTTAAGGATTAATAGTTACTGAGTAGTTACTGGAGTCATTTAGTAGTTACTGAGACTCTATTCAGTCAGTTTCTGTGTATTGAGTAAACACATACTGAGTAATACTAGTACTAAAAGTAGCTACTAATGCTAATGACTAAATAATATGACAAACATGAGTCTCCACTTTTTTTTTTTTTACTCTTTTCATTATCTGAGCAGCTTCCACTGAGTGAAAAATCAGAGCTGGATGGAACAGAATTTCACCAAAATAACTTTTGTAGAGCAGATCAGTTATATTTCCCCCCTAAATTTCGTTCAGCTTTTATGGCTCAGGTTCAGAACGACCTGAACATCGTCTCAGTCATTACAGAAACAGAGCTGAGCACAAGAAGTTTTATCATCCAAAAAAAAGGATCCTTTTCACACGTCACGCTAACGTGTATTCCAGGAGTACAATTTTCCTCTTGACCGACCCCCCCCCCCCACCACCACCACCACTACCCCCTACAGGGTGATCACGCACCGTTAATAAAATGCAAACTTATCAAAGTCGAACCTTCATCACTAAAATTAAATCATTTCAAGCTTGACTGGCTCTCCACATTCCCGCCGCCTCTTCATTTCTCATTTACCTCCCTCGTCCGTCCTCGATCTCACCACCACGACCTGTCACTCATGCGAAATCGCTCTCATTTGCATAACTGATGTCTCATTTGGGGCTCGCGTCTTTTTCCGTAGCCGTGTCACGAGCGCACTGATGCGCGAGGAAGCGCAATAATGGATAGACGAAGCTCGATTTAGAGGTCAAGGCGAGCAGCAAAGGCCGAGTGCCATCCGAGGTTGACATTATCTCCGTCCTTCATCCGTTCTGCCTTTCATCAGATGTTGAATTATATCAGTGTTTATTAGCTACTTATAAAGTGACATCCAGGTGACATCCAGGAAGTGAAGTACAACACAATGAACTGATAAAAGATTTAGAAAATGTTGTGGTTTTTGTTTCAGGTGACGGTAGCGTTCATATGAGCCTCAGACACTTTATTTAATGACTCTTTCTTCCAGTTTCTCCAGCAGACCCGATAGCGTTATAAGTGTGCGTAGACGAGGGTTTTTCTGAGAGTCACTCGGTACGATCAGTGGTTTCTGAGCATGAGGTTTATCTCTCATGACGCTCTTTCGCCTGAGCACTGATTAGTGGAAGTGAGGTTGACACGCCGCCGCTCCTTTCTCTCAGTTTGTATCTAAGCATCCTGTCCTCATTAGACACATTCTTTGTGCTTTGTGCTGACAAACGGCAAACCAACGGAAAACTAAAAGTGATATCCTGAAACTTCTTTACACCGAACAGTTTAGACTTCGAAAAAACTTTTTTTTCTTCACATTTTAACTTCAAACTTCAGATAATTCCTCACTCAGGATGCGTCGAACGTTACGGCTTTGCACGTGTCCAAGTGTCCAAAGTGCTTGTGCAAAACAGCAATTCAGAAAAAGAACTTCGTATTATCCTTTAAAGACTCTTTTTTTTTTAAAGACTCTTTTTTTTTTTATAGTGTTTCCGGCTTTGAGCATGTGCCAGTGTCCTTTACTAGCGCTATCAAAATGATTTATTTATTTATCTATTTATACGTCCTGCTTTATACTGACAAAACCAATTAAAAAAAAACAGGAAGTGAAAAGGACCGTCAAAAATATTTCATGTCGGATTTAAACAGGTCCCCGTGTCCTTTCCTAGCATTAACTCATTAGCCAAAAATGTAGCCACTATACTGACAAACCTCTTTGGAGAACAAAGGAATGCCTGAGAACTTCAGGTAATTGTTTCCATTTTTTTTAGTGCATTTATGGCTTTGAATATATCCTAATGTCCGTTCAGAGCTAGCTCGTTAGCTACACTTTTTCCTGTTTTATTTTATACTGACAGGCCTATTTAGAGAAACAAGTGTCACTCCCTAGCGCTAGCTCATTAGCTACATTTGCCACACTGCCCAGGTTTATGCTGACAAAACTATTTTGAGAAATAGGAAATGTGAAAAGAAAAATATTTCATATAGCGTTTAAGGCTTTAAAGGACATTTAAATAATAGATCGTTTTTAAAGAGTTTTAAAGCATTCACTGTTTTAAACATGTCCAGGTGTCTAGCTCATTAGCCACATTTTTTTCCCCACACCCTGCACTGTCTCGACAAACCTTTTCACGAAAAACACAAAGCCAAGTGTGGACTTCAGAGAATCGTTCAGTTCCTTCTCACTGAAGTTTCCGAGCATGTCCGAGTGTCCTTCACTAGCACTGGCTCATTAGCCACATGTGTGCCTGTGCTAATTTAGGCAATGACAAAAGTCTTGCAGGAAACCAGAAGCTGAAAGTTTTTACAGTTTGGAACATTTTCTTGTGCTAGCTCATTAGCCATCTTTGATCGCCCCACTTTACCCTGACAGACCTCTGCAGACACAAGAAGTAAAAAGGGTTAAATGCTTAAATAAACCATTTTTTTTATTCATTCCTAACATAAGTTCATTATCCAGTGACAAATCTCTTTTCTAATTCAAGACGTCAGAATCTACCTTTGCTACTGAATGGATTGTAAACGTCCTACAGCTTACTGCTTGCTCTCCCGGACTCCGCCTCCGCGCACGGCCACACCTCCGTCACCACATGCTACCTCTTAAGGGCCCACAGAAGCAAAGAATTTTTTAACAAAAATTAGACAGTGAGTGGGGGACACGGTGGCTTAGTGGTTAGCACGTTCGCCTCACACCTCCAGGGTTGGAGGTTCGATTCCCGCCTCCTCCTTGTGTGTGTGGAGTTTGCATGTTCTCCCCGTGCCTCAGGGGTTTTCTCCGGGTACTCCGGTTTCCTCCCCCGGTCCAAAGACATGCATGGTAGGTTGATTGGCATCTCTGGAAAATTGTCCGTAGTGTGTGATTGCGTGAGTGAATGAGAGTGTGTGTGTGTGCCCTGCGATGGGTTGGCACTCCGTCCAGGGTGTATCCTGCCTTGATGCCCGATGACGCCTGAGGCACAGGCTCCCCGTGACCTGAGGTAGTTCGAATAAGCGGCAGAAAATGTGTGTGTGTGTGTAGACAGTGAGCTGAAGTCGGTTTTTATTTCCTTTTCCTGGTTTACTTCCTGTTTCTGGTTTATCTGTACTATAAAAAAATAAGGTCTGGAAAAGTGCAGCTAGAAAACTTTTAGCACTCTTGAAGCTATTGATATATCATGAGCTGTAAATCTTCATGAACAGCAGCTATAACCTGAGGTAAGATATAATAAGTAAACTGTTAACGTGAACACTCCGATTAGATAACGACTTGTTATTAACCTGCACCTAAATTCACTAGAAAATGAATTTCCAAGGGCGAAATATTTTTCTGGAGCTCAAAGCGTATCCCGTAGTCTGTTTAATCCGCTCGGCCTGCTCGGGCCGTCTCGGACCTAATTATATTCGCACCCCGAAGCCTCTTTAGTTTTGCCGATCATTCCAAGTTGCGAGCCTTTAATTATTTGCAATTAGCTTCCGTTATTGATCTAAAACTTCACTCGTTAGCCTGGAGTTAATAGAATTATTACATGCCTTCTATTTTTTTCAGGGTCTTAGAGATGTAATTAAAAACCACCAGGACTTCAAGGTCCATACTAGAGAAAGCGCAAAGAGCGAGTGAAGAACCAAAGCTACGACATCTCACGCTCTGTCTGTGACCTCGACATCTGCACCGCTTTCACTATACGGATAACAGAATAATTAGATCACAGAGAATAGAGATGGGGCATTGAATAAGCAGCCAGGGATGATGACGTCCAACAAATAAGACAATTTATTACGCACCTAAGAGACCAAAAGAGGTCGGTGTCTATTTAATAAACACGTCCAGGTAGAAAGCGGCAATTACAGAGTGTTTACGAGGTCTAAGACGGGCCAGCGCTCAAGGCCATGAAGACTGAACACTATTGTTTTGGTGCTGTGGCTTTTTGTGACAGGTCAAGAAAGATCATAGCCCTTATTCCCTAAGTCAGCGCTCTTTACTGCAAATTTATAGGATCTTTCTCTTCTCCCAAGGTGTTACGATGAATACAATAATCCATTCCATTAAATACAAATAATACAGAACTGATTCAGGTTTAAAGAGTGTAGCTAGGACACCGAATTACTGAGCAAATAAGCCACACCCACCTCCTTCACTACGATTGACAAGGACTTCCTCCTTTACTGGGATTGACAGGTACAGACACCACGCCACCTTAAGAGGGATTCATACACACAGGCCAAACCTCCTTCACTGTCACTGATGTTAGGGGACAGATAAGACACCTTTATTAGGTGATAAGGCCCTTTCACTCTGACTGACAGCCAGCTAAGCCACACCTCCTTCACTAAGACTGACAGACAAATAAACCACACCCCTTTCACTGATAGGTATAGCGTAAAAGAGGTCACACCTCCTTACATAGACTTCATAATTCCATGCCTCCTTTTTGGTGACTGACAGGTACAGAGAAGCAAACAGAAGAGCTGATGAATTGCTAATTTCTGTGATAATCAGTTCATCGTTATTTGAAATGAATCATTTCAAATAGCAATCACTAGTAACAAAAGCATCTTTCTCTTGAATTCATTTCCTCACCGTCACCGAACAACCTTTCCCTGGTACCCAGCGTCCTGAATTCGTGCAACCGTAACGTAAACATCGTGGAGTTCCGCAGTCGTTAGATGAAGCAGCTGGCTCTAAATGAACTCCTCCGATTGAGCTGACCCGCTGCTGTAATTCTCTGAGGCGAGCCATAAATCCTGCTCCGACAGCCATCAACTCTCCATCTGTAACACACACACACACACACACACACACACACACACACAGGTGGTGGAGTAAGAGCAGCTTTCTTTTGGAGAGGATTAATGTGTAGAGCTTAGTGTGTTGTATGTGTCGTAGTATAGTTTGCAGTAGTATATCTCATGTTTATAGTTTGCCCGAATTTGGAACTCATATATAATGTACTATATGTACTATGTAGGGGGGGCACGGTGGCTTAGTGGTTAGCACGTTCGCCTCACACCTCCAGGGTCGGGGGTTCGGTTCCCGCCTCCACCTTGTGTGTGTGGAGTTTGCATGTTCTCCCCGTGCTTCGGGGGTTTCCTCCGGGTACTCCGGTTTCCTCCCCCGGTCCAAAGACATGCATGGTGGGTTGATTGGTATCTCTGAAAAATTGTCCGTAGTGTGTGATTGAGTGAGTGAACGAGAGTGTGTGTGTGTGTGTGCAATGTGATGGGTTGGCACTCCGTCCAGGGTGTATCCTGCCTTGATGCCCGAGGACGCCTGAGATAGGCACAGGCTCCCCGTGACCTGAGGTAGTTCGGATAAGCGGTAGAAAATGAGAGAGAGAGAGAGAGAGAGAGAAAAGTACTATGTATTATATGCTCGAATATATAAGAAGCTAGCTTATTAGCATAGGTAAGCTACTTTCTTGTAAGGAAAAACTTACACAGCCTCGTGGACAATGTGAAATTTTTCATATACACTAACAGCAGTCTGCTCCACTGTGTATATACTATATATACTATATGTTATTTACAGCAGCTGCTTATAGTAAAACACCATTGCTAATTTACAGCCATAATCAGCTTTGCTAATCGCTCTACATTCGCTCTACATAAATTGTCATGGATGATTTTACCCGTTGATGTCATAAAAAAGTGCCTCCTTTACATTTACAGCATTTAGCACTTTAGCATTCCTCCACAAGTGCTTTTTAATCTCTATTAAAAGAAACCAAAACTTCCTTGTGCTAGCTCGCTACGTCTTTATACCCTTTCCATGTGATTAGCAGGTTTAAATCAAATTTCCTTGACACATTTTTCCTTATTTCTTTAATCGATATATAAAATACATCTAACATTTATCGGGTGTTTGGTTTAGCAAAGAAGAGTAGCTTGTTTAAAAAACCTTCAAGAACACGTGAGTAAATGAGCTAAAGATGCTGTTCTGATGTTTCTCTGGATGTCTGTATTTGATTTAGTTCAGTCTATCATGCTAAAACGGTTGCTAGTTTCTTGTAAATCCATAATTCTTCAGGTATTAGCAGCCAATCACCCCAATAAGTTCTGAAGCTAGGGCAGGATTTTTCTTCACACTGTAATGAAAAATACGTGATTACCTCAATCACCTCCGGTATTAATCAATCAGTTCTACAGAAGTGTGAAGATCTCTTAAAAAATGTCACGAGACATAAAAAAAACAAGCTCACAGCTCGACAGATGTTCCACGTCACATCCCTCAAGCTACCGCTGCTTTTCCACCAGATTGTTCCATAAATCAAGCGCTCGCCTTTTTACACAAGCTACATCCATATTTTATCCGTTATTTCTCGCCCTCGTATGAAAAAAAGTGCTTGGCGATGCTGGGACATATTCGCTGTGCTACTTTGCATAGTAAAGGCCAGCTGTTAGAAGAAGAAGTAGAAGAGGAAGAAGAAGAAGAAGAAGAAGAAGAAGAAGAGGTGAATCTCGAGTCATCGATGACACAACCGGAGCTTTTTCACCTTCTCACCCTTTCACTGGCTAATTAGCGTATCGGACTCTCGACCCTCTCACATTCTCTACACTTACTTTCCCTTAATGAGATACCGATACATTAAAAATCTATGAACACTTTCAGTCTTCCTGCTCAGGCCAAGTTTTTTTCTTTCTTTCTCTGTCTCTGTCTCTCTTTCTCTGTCTCTCTCTTACACTTCATGTGCTAGCTACTGTAGGACTCATGCTAGCTCAGGGTTCCCACGAGTCCTGGAAAACCTGGAAATCCTGGAAAATTAATGACCAATGTTCCAGTCCTGGAAAACACATGGAAAATGAGAGAAAACATAAATTGTCCTGGAAAAAATCTTGTTGTCCTGGAAAAGTATTATTTTTAAATGTTCTTGATCATTTAAAGAACAGTTTACAAATGGTCTAAACAATTAACGTTAGTAACAGAAAGCGCTCTGTTCAGGGACGCCGAGTTTTGACGGGTTTTTTGTTACGCTGTTTAATCTCGCTGTGACGGATGACGCCGTCTTGTGTTGGCGGTTTCAGGCGGCTAGGAATGGTTTAAGTGCTCGAATGTTTTCAGCAAATGGTGACGGGTAAGCAGGTTATATTAACCTTGTTAATCTGAATATCATGTGCAAGGGGAATGTACAGCAAACTAAAGCATGCATGACGGCATTGGCCTGAGAAAGGAAAGGGTATTAATATGTGCTGTCTTTTTATTTTATAAATGTTGAAATTTCAATCACATGACAAATTATCTTTAAAAGTATAGTTAAGTAATAGCCATAAAGTGTACGTTGTTTTTAAGACTTCTGGAGAGAAGAACATATTACTTTAGGCCGTGAATCTGTGAGCCTTGTCTTTTTTTTCTAAATTTGAAATGTCCTGGAAAAGTCCTGAAAAAGAGTGGGAACCCTGTAGCTACCCGTCCGGAGAGGTGACAGATAAATACTTTGACTTTCTTCTCCCGACAGTCGGCAATCAATTCTCAATTATTTTCAATAAAGCAAAAATCCGAAAGACTCGACAGGACGTGAAAATATAAAACATGTAGCTCAGGTTGTGCACATATACTGTAGTGCGTCTAAATTTACCGCCTCAAAATTTAAGCATCTTTATCAGGGAGCGAGAGGGTTTCAAGCACATCCAGGATCTACTTCATTTCTAGTTTTGTGAGCTGAATATTCTTCATCAATAAATATGTCCTAAAATCATTTCTTGTGACTTGTCACTTCAGATTTTCTCATTCACTCGCTCTATACTGCTTTATACTTTTAATAAACAGCCAATGAGATTGCAACCTCCAGCATTCATAAGGTCTTATAGAGACCCAGTCCCAAATTTCAGCCATCAAATCATTCATTCATTCATTCATTTTCTACCGCTTATCCGAACTACCTCGTGTCACGGGGAGCCTGTGCCTATCTCAGGCGTCATCGGGCATCAAGGCAGGATACACCCAGGACGGAGTGCCAATCCATCGCAGGGCCCATCCAATCATGATAAAATGATTTAATAGTTCTCTTTGGAAAACTGCAAGATAACATATAGCTGTAGCTGAGCGTGACCATGATGTTAAGAAGGTGTCAGTAATAGACAGCCTCTCGCTCACCTCTCATTAATCCATGAAGGTGATGGAGGTCAGTGAGTCTGGACCAGCTCTAACTGCCATGTCCAGGGATGGAAGCTAAAAAGTCATCATTAGGATAATAAATAAATAATAAAATTATTGATGGAAAAATAAATGTCTATGGTATATATACACGAAATGTACACAATAGTACAAAAGTAAAAAAAAGTTTTCACACTCTACTGGACAGCTTAGCTTTTGTTTAATAAATGAAGCTATTTAATAAACAATTTGAACTAAACTTTTTAAAATTGCTATATATTTTTAAAATAAAATTGCCATTACTGCAAGTTTATACTCTCACTCACTCATTCATTTTCTACCGCTTATCCGAACTACCTCGGGTCACGGGGAGCCTGTGCCTATCTCAGGCGTCTTTGGGCATCAAGGCAGGATACACCCTGGACGGAGTGCCAACCCATCGCAGGGCACACACACACTCTCATTAACTCACGCAATCACACACTACGGACAATTTTTCCAGAGATGCCAATCAACCTACCATGCATGTCTTTGGACCAGGGGAGGAAACCGGAGTACCCGGAGGAAACCCCCGAGGCACAGGGAGAACATGCAAACTCCACACACACAAGGCAGAGGCGGGAATCGAAACGTGCTAAACACTAAGCCACCGTGCCCCCCTTGCAAGTTTATATTATAATTTAAATTCTAATAGCTATCATTATTATATTTTAATGATGTTAAATGTCGTAGATATTTAAGATTTTATTTTAGTTTTTTTATTCCAGGTTTAATATTTTATCCATTTTTAAAATGTCAAACCTAGAATATGACATGCGATTTAAAATAAATAAATAAATAAATAAATAAATAAATAAATAAAACTTAAGGGATTGGGATACGTTTGTAAATATTTTATGCATGAAAGGGTTCAACTTCATAGAAGAATATCTCACACACTTTTCCTGAGGAACGTTTTTAACCCCTGGGAAAGGATTGTGTAATAAAAACGCTACATAACCGATGTTTTATGATTCACAGCAGAAAGTCGTCCCATCCTGTGAAAGACGGACAGACAGAATAAAAAAAAAAACAGGAGCAGAACGCACAATCTTTAATTCCCTCGCTGGACTCTAACAGAATCAAATCTGTGAGTGAGAGTCAGAGGCGCTTGCTGCTGGAAATAATGAGGGCTGTTCAGGTGGGGTTCGGCTTAATGATGTGGACTCGCACTAACACGAGCGACATTCTCCTCAGAGAGAGAGAGAGAGAGAGAGAGAGCGAGCTGATCAATGATCTGTGGTTTTCATTTCCAGTGTCGACGCTGAACATTTCTGCTTCATCACCTAAATCCATCCATCTCTCCATCCCTTTGAATGCAGGATTCCAGATCACATGTGACTCTTCGTTACTCCAGAATTCTCAATTCTGATTGGTCAAATAGATGTTGATTAATTTCCTGTACCAACGGCTCTGAAATGTGGATGCACTCGCACTAATACGTCATCCGGTATAGTAATATAGACGCGTCATAAGGGAAAACAAAACGTACAACAGAAGGTGATTTCCGGGAAGAACCGGGACGCTCGAACCATTGAACAATGATGTGACAAAGACAGCAAAGAGCAGGGATACATCGGGCAAACATTTAGGGTAAATAGAAAACAGAACAATAGGAATGGCGTGGCACAACACACGTGGGAAATCAGTTCTACGAGCACTGCTCAAATGTTCCACAATCTCTCAGCTCAGTTACTGACCTACAGTACCACTTCCTGAAACACTTCAACTAGCACTTTTCCCTGTTCGTAAATACATAGCTATAACTTAGCTATAATGTAGTAACAGTTTGACTGTTGTTCGAGTTGCTCGTGATATCTAGATGAACATTCTCAGCTGTGAAATGCACTGCTGGACGATCCTCGGATAAAGAGAAAAACGAACATCACGTTTCCATGGCAACACAGGCACTATCGAGGACAGCGGTCCTGCGTAAAGTATCCTTTGTGTTAAATCAGGCTACATGTCGAGGAAGCGGCGACGGTCTTCCAGGTTTCCCCGATTCAAATGTAATACGCTTCATTTGCATTCGTTGGCCTTATCCCCGTCTAGATATTTCACCTTTTACACCGTGTCTGTGTAAATTGTCGATTTCTGTGCTCCATCTGTCAGCTATCAGGTTTACATTCCGTTATCTTGCATCATCCGAATCATTGGTATTTTAACCATCAAATTAAGAAAGAAAACAGTAAAACTGATTAACACAAGCAAATGTATGGTATAAATCTACTTTGATGTTGGCTTTGACAATGCAAGTATTCACAACGGATGGTGCTTTTTGGAGGCAAGTGGACATAAGTGTTAGTGTTGCTTTTGGAGGCAAGTGGACAGAAAGCTAGGTTGCCAAAACATTTGGAAGTAAGCGGAGACAAGCATGTGACATCATCCAAATACTCCTGAGGAAGTTCCCCACATTGGGCTGATTGTTTTGATATGTCACTTATCCATGTTGTGCTAATTTTTGATTTAGCATATTTTGGGGGTGGGGCTGCGGCACAACCGGAAGGCCAGTCGGTACACCAATTTAAACCTTTGGTCAGAGTATCACCCTAAAGGAGCTGGTCGAGTTTGGTGTAGATAGTTCAAAAGCTTGCCGAGCTTATAATGTTTATAATGGGAGTCTATGGGAAAAAAGGCCAATTTGAGACCCGGTACCGGAGGTACTGGTACTCGGATCGCTTAGAAAAGTAATAGCAACAAACTTCAGACCAGGGTCTACAACATATCCGAATTTGGTGCATGTGGCTCGAAAGCTCTAGGCCGCATTAAATTTTATAAATTTTTGTCTAAGCCTAAATAGGAACAAAGCCAACATAATTATGCTCAGAATCAGGAGTCTTTCTATCGTGAAGATTTTCCTATGGGACAAAACTTACATCCTGTGATTAAAAACATCCCTCGAACACTGGAGACTCCTTCTGTAAATGCTATATAAACAACACATTAGAGACACTTTAGGCCACACCCCCTTCCTGATCCTGTAGCCTGACCCCAGGTCGTGTGCTGATAAAGGCATCTGTTTTTGGCTCTAGCATGCTCTTTTTGTTTCAGGTATAGAGGTGTGTAAAGCAATAACAACATCATGTGTACATCTGTATGAGACACCGAACTCCTCAGCATGAGTGTGTGATGATGCGCGATGATACTTGTTAGCTAGTTAGCAGATTCAGAACTGCAGTGCCAACGTGCTACAAAGCAGGACATTGTATAAACAAATTGTTTTTGTTGACTGGACACTTATCATAGTATGAATTTGTGATATCATTCGAGCGCACAGATCTGCTCACCGTTTGTCCGTCGCCGCCTCGGGTTTCTTATAGCGGCGCGTTCAAACGCTAACTCTAACTACGGCTACATTTCTGTCCCCGTTTAAGAAAGAGATTTTTTCTCGCCTTCCAAAAATGCAGATCAGAGCGTGTTTCTCTCGAGCCTCGCCATCTGCTTCTGTTTGTGTTTAAGATGGAGCTCGTGGATTTGCTCCAAACCTTTTCAGTCAAATTCCCCTGCCAAAAGCTGAGCCTCGTGCTGAATGGTGAGAAGCTAAATCTGTCACAGCGAACCGTGCCTGACGTTTTAATGGCAGATCCTTGGAAATGCCACACTCCAATCACACAACCCCAGCTGATTCTTTTCTTCTGTCTCTTCCCTCTTTTCCTCTCTCTCTCTCTCTCTCTCTCTCTCTTTTTCTGTCTCCCCCATCACCACTGCAATTAGTGTGCCAGAGCTGACTGATTAGCTCTCTCCTCTCTCACTGTACCTCTTTTTATTTTCTTCTGGAGAATCAGACAGGAAGTGTCTCAGAGAAATTGAAGCTTATCACAAACAGCTAGCTAATTAAAGCGCACGTTTTCCGTTTCTTTGCTACACTGAATGCCCACTAAACTCTAACTTGATTTCAGCTAATTGCTTGTTTTTATTTTAATAAAGAATTAAAGCATGAATCATTTCTCAGACAAATTATAACTCACAGAGGAGTACATTGTTATTTAATTTGATATTTTACGACGCTTAGTGCGTATCTGTCTATAGGCCAGAATAGTCCAGCTGCAATTGCTCTGTTTTCCAATAATCCTTGAAACAACCCTCAGAAAAATGATACAGGTGATGTTGCTTTGCTCAAAGATTCAAAGAAAACGATTTGATTAACACTTTCATTTTTAGGAAAATTAGGAAAATTTGTTTTTAGCTATTAGGAATCTGTCCTGATAGGAGTTGGCAAAACGACATTAATTTGCCTTGTAATATACAGCAGGCTTTAAGGCTAATGGAATTTGACGAGTATCTGTTGGAATGAGGGAGCGCAGAGGATCGGTGTAAGCAGGCATCCGCAAGGCTGATACAGTACTGAATACATTGTTAAGTCAAAGGGCAGTCAGAAGGAACTGTACATAGTTTTTAATTAAGACGTCACCCAAAGTCGGGGTTCAAACCTACAATACACAGGAAACAAATCAATAATCCCAAGCTCAAACAGGAAATCTAGGACAATTCCTGAAAAAAACTCCAAAAAACTAAGTAACTAGGGCACAAGCGCAAGCACAAGAACCTGGAAAACGTGGGTCACAGCTGCAGGATAAACACATGCAAGCTTCGGCAAGGACACAACACAAACGGAGACAGAAGAAGAAACAGGTGAGAAAAATGAGCAGGACATGTGGCCAAGAACTCAGGCTGAGCTCCCAGCTTACAGGAGGACTTCCGTCATGAAACCTGGACCTGGAGTCTAGATCCTGTAGTCATGATCTCACGGAGGACACAAGAAAAGTGACTGGTGGCTTCACTGATGTTGGTGATTTGACTGAAGGTCACATCAAATCAAAAGTCCACATCGATTCACCACATCATAACATGTTCCAGGAAAGACACAGAGACAGAGATCTAAGTGTCCTGGGTATCAGTACTCAAAGTCTTCATCTAGACCTTAATACTCATTATCTCAGTAATCATTTACTCATAGTCTTGGTCTGGATCTCCTTACTTACAGTCTTGGTGTTGGTCTGTCTTTGTGTAGGTTTTGTGGTTGGGCTCATTACGCTTGGTCTGGGTTTAAATATTTATAGTCTTGGTCTGGATCTGAGTACTCGTGGTCTTGGTCTGGATCTGAGTACTCGTGGTCTTGGTCTGGATCTGAGTACTCGTGGTCTTGGTCTGGATCTGAGTACTCATGGTCTTGGTCTGGATCTGAGTACTTGTGGTCTTGGTCTGGATCTGTGTACTCATGGTCTTGGTCTGGATCTGTGTACTCCTGGTCTTGGTCTGGATCTGTGTACTCATGGTCTTGGTCTGGATCTGAGTACTCATGGTCTTGGTCTGGGTCTAATAATTCCTAGTCTTGGTGTCAGTACGCTGGTCTGGGTCTCAATACTTATGTCTTGATGTAATGATGATCACTCTGAATTATTGGTCACATTTCTCACTCAGTCCTTGTCAACATGACAACATTTGACAACTAGTTTTTTAACCAATGGTAACTCCTTAGCTATGGATGTGTGTATATATATATATATATATATATATATATATATATATATATATATATATATATATATATGTATATGTAACTTACACAGATGTTTCTGGAAAGTAATATTTCATGGGATTCAATATTTAATCTGTGCATTTAAAGCAGTATTGGAGGTTTTATATCTCTAAACTTGTTTACAGCCTCGACTGTTTTCCTTCTTGCAGAACATAAATAATTTATATAATTTATATGCATAAAGGGAATATTGCAAATGTCTCACATCTGACCAGCCTGTCTGCTAGGCATTACTTTATCAACAAATTGGATTCTGTTCCAGCTTGCTTGCCATCTGGAAATGTCAGAATTGTTCAATTTACCTGTGAAGACGTTGAAGACCGGCCATTGTATTCACGCAGCCTACCGCATCTTACTTTCCGAAGTTGGAGAATAATAAGCAGAATAATTGTCCGGTTGGTTGAAGTTAGCATATCATATCATATGGAAGGACCTCACACAGTCAGGGAAGATATTTTCCATCACTTATTTCCATCACACTGCTTAAAAATTCCACTCTGATTACATCGGCTGCTTTTTGACATTTACTGAACGAACCCTTTACGTGGGACAAAACTCAGGCAACACAAAGCGCTGATTAAAATCACAACCTCAGAAGCCATAACACACACACACACACACACACACACACACACACACACATACAACACCAAAGCAGAAAGAAGAAAAGCATGTTGCTAAGACACAGCGCATAGTAGGAGTGTCGATACGATCAGGGAGAATGTCTGGCTCTTTCCCAGAGCTAATTCCCTCCCGACCTCACGTTACCCTCGCGCACTTTAGCGCTGTTTTGTAACACGTGTAATTACAATCTGCTGCGCCGAGCTCAAGTGCAGCCGGTATGAATTTTAATCTGCGAGTGTGTGTGAGTATATGTGAGAAAGAGAGCAAGATAGAGAGATAGAGAGAAAGAGTTCATGTCCTCCCTGCTGATTTAACATCTGAATTTTAACAGCTTCATCTGTCCGTACTGTAGCTGAGTGGAACAACGTAACAACGTGATGTCACTAGCGATTTATAACATAGAGCCCAGCACAGTGTCTGTGTAACAGCACCATGAACAGAACAGTGTTGCAAAGATCTTCACGGAAAGTCTGTATTTATTATGAACGTAGCGGTGTAATATGTGGTGATAATAAAGGCTTCTATGCCCCTGTTTTATGTCATATTGCCAAATATGGAACCGCTAAGAATCATATCATATCTTATCGTAGCCGATCCTGTCGTACTGTCAAATTTAAAATCATCGCCTTAGGAATCAAAATCGTATTGAATTGTTGTAGACTGTACAGATTCAGTTATTTCGTTCAATTTAAAAATCGATTAGTTGCCTTAAGGGTTAAAATATTTACGCTAGTATTGTTGCGGGGGGGCACGGTGGCTTAGTGGTTAGCACGTTCGCCTCACACCTCCAGGGTTGGGGTTCGGTTCCCGCCTCCACCTTGTGTGTGTGGAGTTTGCATGTTCTCCCCGTGCCTCAGGGGTTTCCTCCGGGTACTCCGGTTTCCTCCCCTGGTCCAAAGTCATGCATGGTAGGTTGATTGGCATCTCTGGAAAATTGTCAGTAGTGTGTGATTGCGTGAGTGAATGAGTGTGTGTGTGTGTGTGCCCTGTGATGGGTTGGCACTCCGTCCAGGGTGTATCCTGCCTTGATGCCTGAGATAGGCACAGGCTCCCCGTGACCCGAGGTAGTTCGGATAAGTGGTAGAAAATGAGTGAGAGAGTGAGAGAGAGTATCGTTGCAAATTGTATCCACGACTCATTAGAGGCTAATGTTAGGAAAGTCTCTCTACAAACAAACAAACAAATAAGTAAATAAATAAATCTTCAAATACTTCTTTCACACTTCCTTCTATAATTTTATTTTTAACTGGAAAATTTTGTCAAATAAAAAAGTGAAAATTAAAAAAATGTTAACATTTTTTTTCCATCTATATTGTATAAAGTTTAGCTTTTTGCTACAACTCCACCTTCAAACTTCAGGACACGGCCCTCAGGTGTCTACGATTTTTTTAGACGATTGCTTTAACAGGGATCTGTCTGATATGTTTTGCAGCAGCTTACAGGATTACAGCTCAAAATAATTCACCCTAGAAAAGAATAAAACATAATAGAGTGATACAGAGGAAGGAAAAAAAAATCCAAAGCTTAGTACAAATGCTTGTGCAGCTAAAGGGGGAAAAAAAACCCTGAGTTTTCAGCATCGTCATCTTGGCGAGACGGTAAATCAGCCTCTATTGTATAAAGCAGCGGGGTGCATGTAGCAGCTGTCAGTAAGCTGAGAGAAAGCTAAGAACCAAAACGCCAACACACTCCTTACAGCTCTTATTTAATGCACCCCCGAGTTCACGGCTTGAACCTCCAGCCATTTCATCTCCGAGTGGCTTAGCAGTGATTAGCGATTGTTGAGACTAGCAAACTTTTCCCATCATGCATCTGGAGGGAATCGTTTGTGCAGGGAACAACGTGTGTCTCGAGTGAGTGTGTGTGCTCTCGTTGGAGTAGGCAGGAAAGTCATGGGTCGAGTGAGAAGAGCTCATTCGTTGTGTTTTGGAGGAAGTGATTGTAAAGTGCGACGGGTTGTTTAGTGTGATGGATGGAGGGATCACGACACAGTGCGATCGGTCATAATTACTCTTTGTTACTCTAAGGAAATGAATCGATCCGCAACATCACTGTGGTCCATCCAGCAAGGAGAAATACCAGAAGAAACCAGGAGCACTTTCAATTAGAGTGTCTTAAGGTAATGGATAGAAAGGAGGTGTGGCCTGTGTGACTGTCAATCTCAGTATAAGGAGGTGTGGCCTGTGTGAATGTCAGTCTCAGTATAAGGAGGTGTGGCCTGTGTGAATGTCAGTCTCAGTATAAGGAGGTGTGGCCTGTGTGAATGTCAGTCTCAGTATAAGGAGGTGTGGCCTGTGTGACTGTCAGTCTCAGTATAAGGAGGTGTGGCCTGTGTGAATGTCAGTCTCAGTATAAGGAGGTGTGGCCTGTGTGAATGTCAGTCTCAGTATAAGGAGGTGTGGCCTGTGTGAATGTCAATCTCAGTATAAGGAGGTGTGGCCTGTGTGAATGTCAGTCTCAGTATAAGGAGGTGTGGCCTGTGTGATTGTCAGTCTCAGTATAAGGAGGTGTGGCCTGTGTGATTGTCAATCTCAGTATAAGGAGGTGTGGCCTGTGTGAATGTCAGTCTCAGTATAAGGAGGTGTGGCCTGTGTGACTGTCAGTCTCAGTATAAGGAGACGTGGCCTGTGTGACTGTCGATCTCAGTGGTTTTTTACATTTGTGATGAAGAATCACGTGTAAACTGCACGTGTGATGGTATTTTAATGCTGGCTGTAATAAAAGTTGCTGGAAGTTCTCTCTGAGTTTTGGACTGAAACACACAGCAGAAATGAGTTTCAGGTTTCTTATAGCCCTGAGTAGGTGGAGGAGGAGGAGGAGGTGGAGGATGGAGGACGGAGGAGATCAGAGATTTAAATCTGTCGGTATTGGCTATAAATCCATCATGTCCTCTCATAACTTAACGCAAGAAATAGAACAGCACACACACACACACACACACACACACACACACCTGCACACACTCCATCTCTCTGTTTCGACCTGAAACCTCATTCGTTTGGGATTTAGAGCTCACCGTTGTCTATTCCACATATTAACACCTCCTGCAGTGATTTTACTCCCACAAGACGCTCTCATAAACTCTAACGCTTTTCCATTTATTAATGCATTTTTCTTTATATAAGATGCCATTTTCTCCTGGCTGTGACTTATACAGTAATTAAAAGTATTTTTTATATACAACACACACATTCAACACACACTACAGGCATGTTTTAGGAAACGGAAAGTTACTCGATCGGGATGGAACCAGAGACGTTTCACACGGTGGCTTAGCGGTTAACACGTACGCTCACACCTCCAGGTTTGGGGGTTCGATTCCCGCCTCCACCTTGTGTGTGTGGAGTTTGCATGTTCTCCCCGTGCCTCGGGGGTTTCCTCCGGGTACTCCGGTTTCCTCCCCCGGTCCTAAGACATGCATGGTAGGTTGATTGGCATCTCTGGAAATTTGTCCATAGTGTGTGATTGCGTGAGTGAATGAGAGTGTGTGTGTGTGTGCCCTGCGATGGGTTGGCACTCCGTCCAGGGTGTATCCTGCCTTGATGCCCGATGACGCCTGGCACAGGCTCCCCGTGACCCGAGGTAGTTCGGATAAGCGGTAGAAAATGAATGAATGAATGATTTTAATTTATTGTTGACATTTTTTCATGCAAAACAAATTTCAAGTCAAGCGAGAATGTCTTTAAGACAATAAAATAATTAAGTCTAGCGTGTCCAAACTGTTGATTAGTAGCATTTTTCTCTTTCGCAAAGAGACTCACTTTGTTTTCCTCACACTGTTTGCAGACAAGCAGGACCACTCTCTGATTATCACCAGCCTTTTATTGTTCAGGTCGTTTTAAAGCGTCCGTCATTGGCGTTATGTAAACGATCTTCACTCTGCATTGAAATTCACACCGCAGGGATGTTTTCATCGTCGCAGCAGGAAGAGCAATAAGCGTGGAGAGCGAGTCCTGAACCGAGAGGACGTTACTGCTCTGAAAACACAATTATACTGCAAAATCCTTTCCTTTTGTTTATCCGTCATTTCCTCATGTGTACAAGGCATGATCTTAAACTGCCTTCACGTTCATTATTCACAAAAATAATTATAACTTTTAAAGGTGCCCTGCCACACGTATTTCATTACTTTTGTGGTAATGTCTGAAGTTCACCATGGACTCTGTAACATTTTATTGTGGAAAAAAATGCCTTGGTTACCTTGTTTCAAGCCATTCTATTGTGGTATAGAAAGCCTGCAGGAAGACTCAGCTCGATTTGCACCAGTTCTCATGAATATTCAAATGAGCTATGCTGCTTGGCTCTGATTGGCTAACCGCTAGGATATGAGAGCATGACTATTCATTCACTAAGCGCAATAAGTAGCCTAGGCTAGAGGAAATTTGTTTACAATCACCTTGAATTGCGTCAGAACGGCTTCTTCACAAGCCCGTTGACGGTCAGCCATCCTTACTGTATAGGAAACTCACTGAGCTACACGAATTCTGGGGGCGTGGTCTCAAGTGGGAGAGCTCATGAATAGTAATGAGCTCAGTCACTCTGACGTCAGAGTGACCAGCTTTTCTAACTGACCTGATTTCTCCCCTTATTTCTTTTAAGTGTTTAGAACTGACCGGGGAGGTAACAGTTCGTTTTCACATTCACCACATGGACCTAACACATATCAAAAAATACAAGTAAAAACGGTTTTATGTGGAAGGGCACCTTTAAATATCATTTGTCTTAATTGTATCAATACAGACCACAGAGAAATGAGGTACTGATTTTTTATAGGAAAGCTCCAGGTTTTTTGGAGAACTGCAGCACGGTTCTGGACGGTCATTAGAATAGATGGTGCTTCAGAAGATTGCTCTTCACATCTGCTGTTAATAAATCTGTTATATGTGTGTAAAGTACAGAGAGCAATGCGAAAGCAGGGATTAATCTGCTGCTAGAAAGCAAAATACGTTCTAATGCATTCTGTAATTCTGTAAATTTGTAATTTTGTTGAAAATCGACCGGCCGCAGCCGAAGCCACGCCCCTTTCACACGTGCGTAATGGGGAACCTTTCGAGTTACTACACAGTAACAGCTCAGTAGTGGTGTCTCAGTCCTGCTTATCATCTAGACGAGTGAAAGTGTAAATATTACTTTCTACACAGGATTCAGAGCAGACGGCATTCAGCTTCTGTCATTTTCTGCTACTTCGTGATGGATCTTTGTGTCAGACATCTTGATCTTTCTGGAATACGATTTTAGAGCACTGTGGAGCGGAAAGAGCTTCAGCGGTCGCTCTTTACATCTACTGTTGTAAGAGTGTGTGAGAGAGACGGAGAGACAGAGAGATGGAGAAAGAGAGACTGAGAGAGAGAGAGTGACTGGAAGAAAGGGAGCGAGACAGACAGAGAGAGAGACAGAGACAGACAGAGAGAGAGACAGAGACAGAGAGAGAGTGACAGAGAAACAGACAGACAGGGAGATAGAGAGATTGATCATAACACACAGAGAGAGTGACACAGAGAGAGAGACAGACAGACAGACAGAGAAACAGACAGAGAGAGAGACAGAGAGACAGACAGAGAGACAGACAGAGAGAGTGACAGAAAGAGAATTTCAGAGAGACAGACAGGCAGAATGACAGAGAGACAGACAGAGAGAGAGAGAGAGTGAGAGAGAGAGACAGAGAGAGACAGACAGAGACAGACAGAGTGACAGGGAGACAGACAGAGAAAGCGTGAGTGAGAGAAATAGAGAGAAAGAGAGACAGAGACAGGGAGACAGACAGAGAGAGAGAGTGAGAGAGAGAGAGAGAGAGAGAGAGAGAGAGAGAGACAGACAGACAGACAGACAGAGAGAGCGGCAGAGAGACAGACAGAGAGACAGACAGACAGACAGACAGACAGAGAGAGCGGCAGAGAGACAGACAGAGAGACAGACAGAGTGACAGGGAGACAGACAGAGAAAGCGTGAGTGAGAGAAATAGAGTGAGAGAGAAAGAGAGACAGAGACAGGGAGAGAGAGAGAGAGAGAGAGAGAGAGAGAGAGAGAGAGAGAGAGAGACAGGGAGACAGACAGAGAGAGCGGCAGAGAGACAGACAGAGAGACAGACAGAGAGAGAGTGAGAGAGATACAGAGAGAGACAGACAGAGTGACAGAGAGACAGAGAGAGACAGAGAGAGAGTGAGAGACAGACAGTGAGAGAGAGACAGAGAGAGTGACAGAGACACAGACAAAGTGAGAGGCAGACAGACAGAGAGAGACAGACAGAGAGTTGTATGTTCTCAGGAGTAAAAACCTAGCCTGCGTTGCTAGTGATGACCAGCAGATATTTACCACATGATACCACATCATCATGACATCACAATAAAAAGGTTAGAGCTTTATCACGTTCCTCTTCATTCTCGTAGCGTCTTGTGTCATAGCCGTGGGTTTATATGTATGTTATAATGAGGACTTGTTTATTCACAGACCCCTGCATTACTCCATGCTATAAAATCTACCATAACCTCAGTGTAAAGTAAACAGCACCATCCTCCTGGTGTTAATGGCCTCCGCTGAGGGATTTAATGAACACACTCAGTCATCTGCTCCCTCCTTCATTATCACTCCCTCGCTCGTTTTTTATCATAACCATTACCAATCACTCAGCTGTGAATACGACAGGGCTAATAGTGCGGGATGGGCTCGT
>NC_083471.1:25090461-25100461 GCF_030014155.1 Tachysurus vachellii | reverse complement strand
AATCCTGAAAGGATCTAAAGAAAAATAAACAAGTTCAGATTTCCATCTAATTTAGAGCTCAAAGATCTAACTCTTCCTTCTCTACTGAAGGACTGAAGCTCAGTGCTAATTAGCTCATTAGCGGCAATTAGCTGGCGAATTTGTCACAACACAGAAGCAGAGGATCGTACATGTGCAGTACGTGTATCAGCTCATCAAGAAAATTAATCTGTCCACTTTTACAATTTAGAGAAAATACTTGTTTTAAGTGATTTTTATACTGAAACCATTTATAAGATAGAATGTCGTACGACCATGGACTCAATTATTACACCTACTGGTCAAACATGTAAACTACAACAAGTGGTAATTCGAAGCCCATTGGGGCAGGAATCACTCTGCCCCATGCTTGGGGGTGGGGCAAAGGAAAGGGCAGTTAATGTCAGAGTTACCACCAGGAGCTTGTTTTAAAGCAAATGCTGATTTGCATATACAAAGAGATAAACAGCAAAAAACTGGAGATGTAGATGATTTACAAATAGAAATCATATGAATTACATCAGGGGGCACGGTGGCTTAGTGGTTAGCACGTTCGCCTCACACCTCCAGGGTTGGGGGTTCGATTCCCGCCTCCGCCTTGTGTGTGTGGAGTTTGCATGTTCTCCCCGTGCCTCGGGGGTTTCCTCCGGGTACTCCGGTTTCCTCCCCCGGTCCAAAGACATGCATGGTAGGTTGATTGGCATCTCTGGAAAATTGTTCGTAGTGTGTGAGTGCGTGAGTGAATGAGAGTGTGTGTGTGTGTGCCCTGTGATGGGTTGGCACTCCGTCCAGGGTGTATCCTGCCTTGATGCCCGATGACGCCTGAGATAGGCACAGGCTCCCCGTGACCTGAGGTAGTTCGGATAAAGCGGTAGAAGATGAGTGAGTGAGAGTGCCTCATGTCCAATTTAGGAATAGAAAGAATTATGCAAATATGTAGAAATGTCTAAATATGTAGAAACATATACAGATAAACATAACAAACACCCAAAACCAGGATTTAGCGAGCAAAATCTACAGGTTTATTTATAACGTGCAATGAAAAAAGCCTTAGAGCATTGGTAAAGGCAGCGTAAACTTTATTTAGAGGGGCGGCAGGCCACAGCAGTGCAGAAAGACTGACTCACAGTGATGAGGCAAGACCCAGGAGGCTGGTGAGGCCCAGTGGGTTTAGGTAGCAATGTCTCGTTCTGTGTCCCCTGGCCATTCTATAAATGAGAAGGAAAAATAAAGCCCATAAGTTGTTAAAGCCCAGAAAGAGTTTTGACGTGCTTTTGTCACCGTGTGCTATCCACAACATTGGGGTGCTGAAGTGGCGCTGTCCATTCAGCACCCACACTGTAGTAGCAGGAGGAGCGGAAAAGCATCTGTACATCACAGTAAACTGACAAGTTCGGATTTAGAGTAGAAGAGCCTACATAAATATGCAATAATATGTAAACATGTAAATTATCATGTCTCACCCAAATTAGGAATAAGTTTGTTAATGTAAATATTTATATATAATTTTAAATATGTAGAAATATGTCAATTAGTTGACGTCCGTGTGTGCGTGTTGCTTTGTACGTACTATTTAAAATGAGAGATATTTATTAAAAGCACACAGTGTCAGCTCTGTCTCTGTCTTGTCCTGCAGGTTGGAGACGTCATTATGTGTGCCGGTGAAACCCAACGAGACCAAATCAGAGAGAGAAGAGCTGGAAGTGAAGGAGACGGAGAAGAGAAAGAGGCACAGGAAACACAGAGGGCGTAAACGTCACAGCCGCCGTCGCTGCCACAGGTCTGTTTTACTAATCATTCATTCATTCATTCATTCATTCATCTTCTACAGCTTATCCGAACTCTCTCGGGTCACGGGGAGCCTGTGCCTATCTCAGGCGTCATTGGGCATCAAGTGCTTTACTAATCAACGTCCTTAATTTGTCAGATCAGAGACAGATCAGAGACAGTATTTATTTATTTATTTATTTATTTATTTATTTATTTATTCATTCATTCATCTTCTAATGCTTATCCGAACTACCTCGGGTCACGGGGAGCCTGTGCCTATCTCAGGCATCATCGGGCATCAAGGCAGGATACACCCTGGACGGAGTTTTTTTTATTTATTTATTTATTTATTTATTTATTTATTTATTTCACTACTGACTCCTGTGTGTGAAAACAGTGTATCAGTACAACCTCCCTCTGTGTTCAGTTAATTAAGTTGACATTTAAATCCACACGTGATGCCGCGGTCCACATACTCTGATGATCCTCAAAGCTCCTGCTGATAAAATTCAGATTTTCATCTTTCCCTCTTTAAATACACTTCAACCCTAACGACAGAGAGACCGGGAGCATTAAAGCTTTTATTTCAAACTGATAAGCTGATATTTAATCTCAGTAGAGAAAGAAAGTGAATAGAATAAAAGGTTTAATCCTCACCTGTACACTCATGACTCACTGATTGTTTATTATTATTATTATTATTATTATTATTATTATTAATATGCCAAAGTGCTTGGAGTTCATTTGCAAGTCGATTCACAGCGCTGCCTGTTTTACATATTCACCCAACGCATTCCATTTTCCCCGCATGCGAGTCGCAACACACTGAAGCATCCGTCCTTAGAATCTGAGGAACAGAAAACTCTGAAACCGCTGACGGCAAACACACAAACACACAAACACTCTTATCTAGTCTCCACAGCGCCAACGCTCAGGTGTGGCTGAGAATTTTAAAAACCAGGACGAGCTTCTCTCCCTCATTTCACACCTGCTAAAAGAAAAAAAAGCGCTCGGGCGCAAGTAGGTAATCGATTCGAGCCCGGCGTAATCCCTGCCATAGGTTCAAAGCCAACTTTGAATTTTTTTTTTTTCTTTTTAAGACATTTATCTCAAAGTTCTTAAGAAACGGAATTACAGTCCGTGCTCGTGTTCGTGCTCAGTTTTGTCGCTCGGTGAAAAGAGAGATTCATCTGCGGCTTCAAAAGTCATCAGAGCCGTTTCAGCAGACGCACTTATACGCTTTAGATCTAACAAAGAGCCTAAAACTTTTACTTAACGACTTTTATTTAGAGATTTTCTGCCATTAATCTAATCTGTAACCTGTGTGGACTTTTTACCCCAGGGTAGATCATACAGCTGTGAATATTTCATGTTTAAATTAACATCTGTTTGCTAACTTGATGCCACAGAAACATCTGCTGAGTTCTGGACTCTGATTGGTCAGGAGGTTCCACAGGTCATCTGTGTAGAAATCTCAGTGTATTAATAACATGGAGACTTGTGGATCTTTATAGTCACACTTCCGATCGTGGCCATTTGTGATTTTGTTGTGCATTAATAAAGTACTCTACACTACTCTAACTCTATTCTGCTCTACAGTACACCACTTAACTCTATTTTACTCTATACAAATCAACTTTATTCTCCTCTACACAACTCTTTTCTACTTTACACTACCCCTTTCTACTGTACTCTTTAGTGCTCTATACTCTACTCTACTCTATTATATTCTACTCTACTCTATTCTAATCTACTCTACTCTATTCTACTCTATTCTACTCTATTCTACTCTACTCTATTCTACTCTATTCTACTCTACTCTACTCTATTCTACTATACTCTACTCTACTCTACTCTATTCTACTCTACTCTATTCTACTCTACTCTACTCTACTCTACTCTATTCTACTCTATTCTACTCTACTCTACTCTATTCTACTCTACTCTACTCTATTCTACTCTACTCTATTCTACTATACTCTACTCTACTCTACTCTACTCTACTCTACTCTATTCTACTCTACTCTATTCTACTCTACTCTATTCTACTCTATTCTACTCTACTCTACTCTATTCTAATCTACTCTACTCTATTCTACTCTATTCTACTCTACTCTACTCTATTCTACTCTACTCTATTCTACTCTACTCTACTCTATTCTACTCTACTCTATTCTACTCTACTCTATTCTACTCTACTCTATTCTACTCTACTCTACTCTACTCTATTCTAATCTACTCTACTCTATTCTACTCTACTCTACTCTATTCTACTCTATTCTACTCTACTCTATTCTACTCTACTCTACTCTACTCTATTCTACTCTACTCTATTCTACTCTATTCTACTCTACTCTATTCCACTTTACTCTACTCTATTCTACTCTACTCTACTCTATTCTACTCTACTCTACTCTATTCTAATCTACTCTACTCTATTCTACTCTATTCTACTCTACTCTATTCTATTCTACTCTACTCTATTCTACTCTACTCTATTCTACTCTACTCTACTCTACTCTACTCTATTCTATTCTACTCTACTCTATTCTACTCTATTCTACTCTACTCTATTCCACTTTACTCTACTCTATTCTACTCTACTCTACTCTATTCTATTCTATTCTACTCTACTCTATTCTACTCTACTCTATTATATTCTACTCTACTCTATTCTACTCTACTCTACTCTATTCTACTCTACTCTATTCTACTCTACTCTACTCTACTCTATTCTACTCTACTCTACTCTATTCTACTATACTCTCCTCTACTCTATTCTACTCTACTCTACTCTATTCTACTCTACTCTATTCTACTCTACTCTATTCTACTCTACTCTATTCTACTCTACTCTACTCTATTCTACTCTACTCTATTCTACTATACTCTCCTCTACTCTATTCTACTCTACTCTACCCTATTCTACTCTACTCTATTCTACTCTACTCTATTCTATTCTTCTCTACTCTATTCTATTCTACTCTACTCTATTCTACTCTACCCTATTCTACTCTACTCTACTCTACTCTACTCTATTCTACTCTACTCTACTCTATTCTACTCTTTTCTACTCTACTCTTTTCTACTCTATTCTACTCTACTCTATTCTACTCTTTTCTACTCTACTCTTTTCTACTCTACTCTACTCTACTCTATTCTACTCTTTTCTACTCTACTCTTTTCTACTCTACTCTACTCTATTCTACTCTTTTCTACTCTACTCTTTTCTACTCTATTCTACTCTACCCTAATGCAGCTGCAAATCACAGCTTTGTAAGAACATGATATTTAGCAAAGGGAACTTTTGTTTGTTTTCTGTGAGGAAACTTATATTTGTTTATATTTATATGTATTTTACTTAAATATCTATACTCTAACATTTACTTTAGGAGTCTCCAGTGCCTCCTTTGTCAGAGTCAGAGTTAAAAGCCCTCAGGAAGTTTGCTTTATTATTAGAGTTCATTAAGTATCACTCAGACAGATCTGTATAAGAGAATCCTCCAATATAATCAGCTACTCAACACAATGCCCAAAAACGTTCACTGACATCATAATGCTATTTCAGCACATTTACATGTCATTTAAAAGCTTCTGTTAATTATTAACGCTGCGAGTTTTCAGCCCATAATCACTGAACCGGACAGACCCGGTCTTACAAAGGTCAGGATTATTTCAGAAACCTAATTTAATACAGTTGTGTGGTGATGAAATAAAAACAGCTCCAGGTAGCAGACCTCACTTCATGACAGTGACAGACAGGACAATTTCAGATCGTACACAGGACAAGACACTGAATAAAAGCCTCCCTGTGCTGGTGATAAACAGGCTTCATATTGTTTTACAGAAGGTCAGCGGGTCACATCTTTGAGATTTAAAGCGTGACAGCGTCACGCGCCTAACAGCGGCTTAAGTCTCTCCGCTAGACATCTATCATCAATCCTGACAGGATTTTAGCTCCGTAACCTTCACGGTTCTCCACAGCCGTTCATCACCCGTGTGCCCTCAAGGTCGTAGCGCCTGGGAGGAGTGATGGAAGGGAAAAGCTGATAAAGGTCAAAGAAGGTGTAATGCAACCACCATACACACACATGGTGTCTTGAAACATGGTGTTGTAAATCAATAGCTAGTGTTTATGTGCAGTGTTTTCATTTTATTTGTCCAAAATCCTACCGTAATCCTACGACACCTTCTGATTGGTCAAAAGTTGTTGATTCATTTTATATCAGATGAATGAATTCATTTCCTGGAGAGAGAGAGAGAGAGAGAGAGAGAGAGAGAGAGAGAGACAGAGAGAGAGAGAGAGTCTTCAGTGTCAGCACTTTGTTTTTACGATGTTTTATGTTTGTTAACTTCAAGCGAGAGGGGGGCACGGTGGCTTAGTGGTTAGCACGATCGCCTCACACCTCCAGGGTTGGGGGTTCGATTCCCGCCTCCGCCTTGTGTGTGTGGAGTTTGCGTGTTCTCCCCATGCCTCGGGGGTTTCCTCCGGGTACTCCGGTTTCCTCCCCCGGTCCAAAGACATGCATGGTAGGTTGATTGGCATCTCTGGAAAATTGTCCCTAGTGTGTGATTGAAGAAAAAAAAAAAAACACCCTTTGACACTTTTTCATTGTAACTTTGAACAAATGTTTTAAACTCATGGTATCTTAAGTATGTAACTTAGTGAGTCAGCATTAATGTATCCAATGTTAGAGATTTAAGCACTTATGTACGTCGCTCTGGATAAGGGCGTCTGCCAAATGCTGTAAATGTAAATGATTGTGTGAGTGAATGAGCGTGTGTGTGTGTGCCCTGTGATGGGTTGGCACTCCGTCCAGGGTGTATCCTGCCTTGATGCCCAATGACACCTGAGATAGGCACAGGCTCCCCGTGACCCGAGGTAGTTCGGATAAGCGGTAGAAGATGAATGAATGAATGAACTTCAAGAGAGAGACAAAAAACCCTAAATGCTAAATGTAAATATAAATGTGTAATGAGTCTGTCTGTGTGTTGCCCTGTTTCTGTCTGCCTTGCTGTTAATTGTTTGCTCCGCCCACTCATTGGTTACCATGGACACTAATTGCACTCTGTCTTCCCTCCAGGTGTATCGTGTTAGTCACTGATTGTCTCTGCTTGGTGATTGGTTCCTGTTTGCTATATCTACCCTGTTTGTTCACTTCCCTGGTGTTGGTCGTTGTTGTATGTTGGTGTCGATGTTCCTGTTTCCTGTGTGCTCAGTGTTCTGCCCTGTTTTGCCTGCCCGTTTGTTTGCCTGTTTCTTGTTTTGGTTTATTAAAAGACTGAACTGCACTTGGATCCTCACTCGCCTTTGTCTCGTCGCGACAGAACGACCAACACCAGGGAGGTGAACAAACAGGGTAGATATACTGTAGCAAACAGGAACCAATCACCAAGCAGAGACAACCAGTGATTAACACGGTACACCTGGGGGGGAGACAGAGTGCAATTAGTGTCCATGGTAACCAATGAGTGGGCGGAGCAAACAATTAACAGCAAGGCAGACAGCAGACAGAAACAGGGCAACACACAGACTCATTACAAAATGGATGAATAGGACGTCGAATTAAAACTTGTAGTCATTTCCAACTCGCTGTGATACAAAGGGAATTATATGATTTAGGAAAAACGTTAACTTCAGATGAATAACTTCTCTCTCACACAATACTGTATAAAGCGTATAAAGATTTCTATATTTATTTATTTGTATTTCAAATAACAACAATTTGATCAACACATCAACACAGCCGATCAACACACAATTATTGCGAACACCCTATAATAATAAAATAATAATAACGATTGAAAAGAAATGCAGAAGGACGAGTGTCACACGGAGCAGCGAGCGGCTGCTTATACGGCCAGACGGAAGGAATGACGCCGATTTGAAATAATAGCAGTGCGTGATAAGTCCATTAGCAGAAATCTTTCAGGAATGGATAGACTGTGTTTGCAAGAAAAGCAGGAGATGATAAGTGCTGAAAGCTTTTAGTGCGGCTTTACAGAAATCTGTTTGTGTGTAACGACTAGAAAACTAGGATAAATATGAAAATTTGACTTGCACATATAAATTCTATAAATTGTACAGATAAGAAAATGGAAATGTGCATATATTCAGGAAATAAACCATATGTACATATGTGAATGTGTGTGTGTGTTTGTGTGTGTGTTTGTGTGTGTGTTTGTGTGTATGTGTGTGTGTTTGTGTGTATGTGTGTGTTTGTGTGTGTGTTTGTGTGCGACAATTCTTTCAAATTAAGCAGAAATGACACACACTGTGTCTCTAATCAGCATCTAAACTGAGACAGTTCCACTAATGCAAAAGCTGCCCATGTCTCACTCTCTCGCTCTCTCTCTTTCTCTCTCTCTTTTCTCTCTTCCTCCTCTCTCTCTCTCTCGCTCTCTTTCACATACTCTTTCTCTCTCCTCTCTCTTCTCTTGTCCTCTTCTCTCTCTCTCTCCTCCTCTCTCTCTCTCTCTCTCCTCTCTTTCTCTCTCTCTCTCTCTCTCTCTCTCTCTCTCACACTCTCTTTTCTCGCTCTCTCTCTCTCACTCTCTCTTCCTCTCTCTCTCTCTCTCTCTCTCTCTCTCTCTCTCTCTCTCTCTCTCCCCTCTCTCTCCCTCTCTCTTTTCTCTCTCTCTCTCTCTCTCTCTCTCTCTCTCTCTCTCTCTCTCCCCCCCTCTCTCTCTCAACTCTACTCAACTCTGTTCCACTTTACACTAATTCTTTAACTTAACTCTATTCTACTTTACATGACTGATCTTTTCCACTCTACTGTACGCTACTCAATTCTACACAACTCTAGACGACTAGTTTACTCCACTCCTACATTTCTTCCCCCCTTCCAAGCCCCGCCCCCTTCCTATGATCCCACATTTTCTTGTGATCTCTGTCATCTTTCAGCATTTCATCAGTTTCTTTTGCTCTCTCTGTTTCAGCGTGTCACTGGATGCAGACTTTTCCCCTCGGCCAGCAGCCAAAGCGAAAAAGAAGAAGAAAAAATCGGTGAGGAAGAGGAGAAGAGAAAGGTCAGTAAAACAAACAGAACAGAAGGATGGAAGGAGATAAAGATTGACATGCTGAGGTGGATGGTGTGAAAAACAGAACAGAATAGAAAGAAAGAAAGAAAGAAAGAAAGAAAGAAAGAAAGAAAGAAAGAAAGAAAGAAAGAATGTGAGAGAGTAAAAGTGAGAGATAAAAAAGAGAGCTTGAAAGAGAGAGACTGAGAGGCAAAGAAAGTCTGAAAGACAGAATGAAAACCCTCTGTTTTTTTGTGGCTGTTTGGTCCAAGGATTCAAACTCACACCCTTCTGATCATCAGTCCAACGACTTTGATCATTTTAAAGTCCACATGTTGGTGGATTTCCATCCAGTCAGTAGCTGATTTCAGTAGTAGCTGATTTCCATCCAGTCAGTAGCTGATCTGCTGTAGGACTCGACTTCACTTCCACTTCCTCAGCCTCTGCTTCAGTCTTCTAGTTAGTTGGACTTCGTCCCAGAGTTTTGCACCCAGACTTTGAGACGTACCTGTGTGAAGGAAGTAAAAGTCCTGCTGAAGGAGCGGTCCAGCTGTGATCTGGTGCTTAGTGGTTCCTGCAGTGTAAAGGAAGTTCACTCGGTTCTGTGAGTCTTAAAAAGAGACCAGACGTTACATGTTACAGTGAAAGATGAGCAGTGAGGTTTGAAGCCTGGTCCAGACACAGCTCTTAAACATTCCACAAAAATACTGTAGAGAGAGAGAGAGAGAGAGAGAGAGAGAGAGAGAGAGAGAGAGAGACTTTTTGGAAAGAAAAAAGATAAAGACAGAGATTGTAAGGGTAAGGTAGAGAAAGAAAGAGTGTGTGTGTGTGTGTGTGTGTGTGTGTGTGTGTGAGAGAAAGAGAGAGAGAGAGAGCACTGATTGGGAGTAAAAAGGTCAGAGTGATAAAATACAGCTCTTCATTACACTAATATTTATAATGCATTATAAATCCAGCCGAGCTAAATAACTACTACATCATAATCCACTTTATTAAGGCAGTATAACATCTTACACTCATTACACTGTAAAGCCGTTAGAGCTCTTCTAACTGCTGATGGGCTCCAGATCAGACTGAACCGCTTCACAGGTCGAACTTTGTAAAGGAATAAAGTCTTATAATGCTTTATAATTCATCTGAACAACAAAGTGTTTATCATTTCAGCTCAAATTCAGTTGATTGAATTATTCAT